>NW_007256035.1:343699-406729 GCF_000164805.1 Carlito syrichta | reverse complement strand
ACCACCGATGACCAGGACAAACCTTCCTGGTGTCACAATCTGCAGGTGGCTCTTTTGGACTTTGGGGCCACGCGGGAGTATGACAGATCCTTCACTGACCTCTACATTCAGGTACGGCAGGAGCGGGGCCCGGGTCTTGGCCCGTGACCTGGGGGCGGGGACAGGATGCCGGGCAACTTGGAGGGAGAATGGGTGGACTCCTGCCCGTGTCCCCATGGAGGCTGCCTGTTTCCAGGGCTGGTGACAGTGGGCAGGCGTGGCCGAGTCAGGCCCAGCACTGGCTGTGTTCCCAGGCCAGGGTCTCATGAAGGGACAGGAGAGGATGACGGTGGGGTGGTCTGGGGGTTGGCATGCGGCTCCCTGGGACATCAGGAGCTTTTCTTTCCGGGCCGCCCCGTGGTCCCCTCCTGTGCCTGCACCAGATCATCAGGGCCGCCGCCGACAGGGACCGGGAGACTGTGCGGACAAAATCCATAGAGATGAAGTTCCTCACTGGCTACGAGGTCAAAGTGAGTGGTGCTGGCCTGGGGTGGGGGCCAGGCTGCTGGGTGGGCTAGGAGGGTGGGTGTGGACTTTTTCGAAAACTTTAAAATCTGAAGTGGAATCTCAGTATATAAATGAATGGAAGCACAGGGGCAGCTGCCCTCCAGTGGTCTCTGCAGAGCCCAGGCCTCCTCAGGCAGTGTGCAAGCTGGGCCAGCCCACCCAGTGCCTGCATGCTGTGTGCGTGAGATTTTCCAAGTGGGCAGCTGAGTTGGGCATCTAGGAGACTTGAGAAGCTCTCATTTCTGCCTCCCACTCTCACCCACTTGGGGACTTGAGTCTGTGGGCTTGTGCAAGTGGGATGGGGGAGAGCTGGGAGAAATCCTAGCAGCCTTTTAAGGGGGATAGTCTGTGTTCCTGTCTCCCAAAAGCCACTCGGAAAGCAGTGCTTTCCTCTCCTTGACACTGAGGAAGGGGTTAAAGAGACCCGGATCAAGTCTTGGGTCGCCATCTAGTAGGCATGTCATTTTAGGCAAATTAGTGTCTTTGAGCCTCCCTTATCTCAGTTGTAAAAGGGAGCCAATTATACCTGCCTCAAAGCCCTCAGTAAACAGCAGCCCCTTACTGCCTCTTCTGTTTGGCTACTTTCACTCTGAGGCTAGACTTGATTCCTGGCCCCAGTCTGTGGAGGGCTTGCTACTCTCCCCTGTCCTGCTGGCGCCAGTCGCTTCTCAGGTTCCTCTGTGGGCAGACAACCAGCCCAGAGCCCTGTACCCAGCAGAGGACCACAGGCTGTGACCTGGGCAGACTCTGGTGGGCTTGTGGAACATGCCTGGTGGGCCGGCTCTCCCAGCTCAGGCTTCTTGACTCCTGTTTTGGCTAGAACAGTGTTTTGCTGAAACTTAGCGTGCTGCCAGGCAGGGCTCACTACACATTCTGCCACCCCGCCCTCTCGCCTCACACCAGTCCAGACCACACATCAGTGTTGTGTTCCTGGCCCCTGTGGGTTTAGTTCATGCCCCTTACCGTTATTTAATCTAGTTGAAAAGAAACCAGAACACTCACCCGCCTGCCATTCTCCTCAACTTCTGAACAGGGCTTTCAGTGAGAACTTGGTAGGAGGGCACAACGGCAGGAACCCAGGACTCTGCGGAGGGCTCTCGGATCTTGTTGTCATCCACACTTCCCGTTCTCCCCTCAGGTCATGGAAGATGCCCACTTGGATGCCATCCTCATCCTGGGAGAGGCCTTCGCCTCAGATGAGCCCTTTGACTTCGGCACCCAGAGCACCACGGAGAAGATCCACAACCTGATTCCCGTCATGCTGAAGCACCGTCTGGTCCCCCCACCTGAGGAGACCTACTCCCTGCACAGGAAGATGGGGGGCTCCTTCCTCATCTGCTCCAAGCTGAAGGCCCGCTTTGCCTGTAAGGCCATGTTCGAGGAGGCCTATGGCAACTACTGCCGGAGGCGGGCGGAGCAGCCATAGCTGCAGCCCCGCCAGGCAGCTTCGCGAACGTGCCGTCCTCCACGCAGGCAGAGCCAGCAGGGAGACAGTCACCGCTGCCTGCAGACTCCTTTGCCCAGAACGAGGGCGGCTGGTTCTGACTGGGGGAGACTGCCTGCGGCCCCTGAGCGGCGCATCACACTGTTTTCGGCGCTCAGTGGTTACAGGGTGAGACGTGCAAGAATGAGAACGAAGGCCTGCTGCTGTGGGAACCTGCCTCTTATGTCCTCGGATGCAACTCTAGATAAAGATAAAAAGGCAGTTTTCTTTTCTTCTCCTTTTCCTAGTGTGATGTTAAGCAGAAATGAGAGTGTATTCACTCCTTTGAATCCCTGCCCCCCAAACAAAACCCCAAATCACAGCCAGGTGAGATTTTTTTTGGATTTTATGAGGCTTGGTGTGTGGACACGTCTCCAGAATGAGGTGTTTCCTGCCCTCTCCTCTCCTGCCTGTGGCCTGCGCCGGTCTGAATGGCACGGTCATCAAGTGCTCCTTAGCCATGTGAAGCCTGGGCCTGCTTGGCTGGTCTTTACACTTCCTTTTTTTTTTGGTTTTGAGTTGGAGTCTCACTCTGTCACCCAGGCTGGAGTGCAGTGGCACGTGCACGGCCACCCCAGCGTTGACCTGCTGGGTTCTGGCGATCCTTCCCCCTCAGCCTTCCAAGTAGCTGGAACTACAAGTTGCCCAGGCTGGTCACGAACCCACAGGCTCAGGCAGTCGGCTCACCTCAGCCTCTCAAAGTGCTGGGATTGCAGACTAAGCCACTGAGCCTGGCCTTTACACTTTCTTAACAACTGAATGTTTCTGGAGAACTGCTGCCTTATGGAGGGTTGGGAATGGCAGAAGGGCAGGAAGGCGAGACAGATTCTGCTCTCCCTGCTGACGGAAGGCCATGTGGGGGCTTCCTCCATTCTCTTCAGGGCCTGGAGAGGCACAGGTGTCACTGGTTACACCCGAAGGGTCATCACAGGCTCTGAATTGCACAGCTCTTGTAATTACCTAGTTCACTTGTTCCAATTCAGTGAAAAAAGTGTTTTGCTGATGTACCATTTCTGTGTGCTTTAATAATTCTGGAGAACGATGGAAACTTCTAGCATCATGGCGGTAGTCTTTCCCCAGATCAGCGGCACAGCCCGTTGGCGAGGCTTGCACCGGTGCCCAGCTGCGGCCCTCAGCACCTGAAGCTGCGAGGCTCAGCCACTCACTGGAGGGGCGGGAGAAGGGAGGGAGCAGCTGTTGGCAACCACAGTGGCCAGCCACACCCACCAGCAGGGCCAGCATCGCAGAGCCTCTCCCTAGACATCAGGGCTCACCTGATTCCTGGCTAACGGGGGCGCCTTTCCCCCAGACCTTGAGCAAGTGCCCCTGCAAAGACGGGGCGGTCCTGAGCGGTCTGAAATTTGGGGTAGCGGATTGCTGGACTCCGGGACAGGATGGAAAAGCCTGGGGGGGTTGTCTCTGTGGGGCCACATGGTCAGCACTGGCACCCAGCACCACCGCTGGGTCCCAGGCGGGCAGTTGCGGCCCGCTTAAAGCAGCTGTGAGCTGCCCTCCAGCGCTCTGCGGAGCCCCCCTGCAGGGAGGACAGCAGGGGCAGGACCCAGGCCACCCTAGCCTGGGCGCTCATGAGCCTCTTCCTCCCGAACAACCTAAGCAGGTGAAGCAGCAGCATGAGGGTGGAGGGAGACCAGAAAATAAAGAACTGAGAGCAAGTATTTGCCTCTCAAGAAACACTGACATAACTGCTGGTGGAAGAGGGATTTTCTAAGGGAGACGAGTGTGTGTGCGTGTGTGTACGCGCGCACCCTAGGTCTGACAGCCGGCTGAGAACCAGAGGACGCCTGCTCAGAGAGTGGGACCACTGTGGACTGTAAACGACTCCGATCGCTGAGTAACGCTGGCCCTTGAAACTGGCCACACATACTTTTTCTTTTGAACCTGTTTTGACTTGCACGGTATCAGTGACTGAATGACCCTGCGCCTACCCACTCCCCCTGGAAGACACGGTGTGAGAAGAGGGCAGGTCACTGTGGGGGTCTCCAGGGACAGGGTCAGTCCTCCTGCATCCCTGATCCAGTGAAGGGCCGGACACACAGTAGCACAGAGAAAAGAATACTTGTTACTGTAGGCTTTAATGGTTAATAACAGTGACCAAACATTAAGGCTAGACATTATTCTAAGTATTTGTATGTATTAACTCCTCTGATGCTCAAAGTGGGCATTTTTATAGAGTAGAAAGCGGAGGCTCGGAGGCTATGTCGTGGAACCAGAATTTGGAACAAGCCAGGCTGGCCTGGCTGTCCTTACTAAGTCAAGTCTAAACCAAGGGCTGGTAAACTAGGATCCATGGGCCAAGTCTGCCCACTGCATTTTTGTAAGTAAAGTTTTATTGGAACATCGAAGTCTTTATTCATTTACGTTTTAGACTAAAACTGTTTGCGCACTATAATGGCAGAGTTGAGTAGCTGCAACAGACTACGTATGTAGCCTGCAAAGCCCAAAATATGCATTAACTGTCCATTTACAGGAAAAGTCTGCCAAGCCCTGTTCTAAACCACTGCACAGCTGCTGCCTCAAAAGTATGGCAGACATGATAACCAACACAGCACAGTAAAAAATGCCAATTACACAGGAAATGGTCACAGGGAAGTTCTCAGAATAATGGTTAGCAGCAGCCACATTTTAGGATTTCCTTCACTGACACCACCCGCACCCCACTTGTGTTCCCAGATGTACCATTCTAACTCAACAAAAGCAGTAACAGTAACTTTGTTTAAGTGGCTACTGATGCTCATCAGTAAGCGACATAGAATCCAACTACCCTCGCGTTTTTCCCGTCAGGCCACTCATGCAGGCAGAGCTTGGTCTTGCCGACTGAAGTGACAGAGGGAAAAGTTTTGACTGGAAGAGGGGAGGTGAAAGCTCAAGAGAATTTAACATTATTCTTACCCGAGTTGAGGAAAAACTAAGAAAGTCCCAGATTAAACCACAGGGGGCAAAGTAGCCCTATGTCTTCATGGGGGAAAGGAGAAGCCCAGACTAAGAGGGAAGCTGCATAAAGGTCAAGGCAGGCCGAGAGGCCCTGTTTCTCCATTCCTCACACTTTTTAAATGGGGGAAAAAAGACAAAATGCTCAATTCTAACAGTTCCCTGTTTTATTGCAATACATCAAATTCTGGTTAATATTAAGTGATACCAACATAAAATATTGGTGAGGAATCTTTGAAACATTTTTTGCTATCCCACCTTAAATATTTCTGTGCAAAAGAATCCACATATCATTGTTTGGTAGCAGAGAATCTCTTATAAAGTTCCCTAGGACACCGAGGGCATAAAACCAAACAAAATAAAATGAGTGACAAGAGGCCAAAGCAGTATCTTTTCCCTCCATACACACATATTTGTCAGCATTATATTCTAAACAAAAATGATTACACCTAGACCATGCAAAACTGTACAATAATATTACAATGAGGAAAAAACCCTAAAAAATGTATAAATGCTATTATACCATCAAATAAAAAGGCAGGTCGTTTTGTTTTCATGAGATTGCCAAGGTTGATGTGTCACTGTCCCCCATACCTGCGTCGTTGTCGTGTGTGTATCGGTCGTCCCGCTGCCAGGGCTGGACGGGAACCCGTGCTCCCACCGAGCCAAGCCCCTTATCTAGCTGGAGTGCACAGAGAACTCTGGACTTGAGTAATAAAGTTATAGCAAGGAAGAGGGTCTACATGGGCTCCGTGAAATGCCATGCAGCTTTCTTAATCCAGGCCCAGGCCAGAGAGGGGTGGGAGTGGAGTACCCAGCTAATCCCCTGCCGTGCTCAGCGACAAGGGCTGTGGCCAAGTCCGACCCGCGGGAGCAGGAGTGTCGGGCTGCGCAGCGTCCGTCTAGAGAGCAGATGGGGAGCCGCGGACGTGGCGAGGCCCAGAGACGACCTAGTTTATGATCCTTGCCGGAGGCGGCAGGGGGGCCTGGTGGGTTCAGATGTCTGCTCACCCTGCTCTGGCTTTTCCTTAATGATACCTGAGATTCCACAAAAATGCATTTCTACTCTCAGAATTAGTTGTGGCCACTAAGAAACAAAATGATGCAATTCTAACCATATGGAAGGAGGGAAAGGCTGAGAGCCAGCTGGGAATGACAGATTGTTGCTGTAAACATGACGGGAATTTCAGATTCTCCCCTGAAGTGTGGGTATGAGAAATGGTTGGAAAACCTAGTGATGGGCCCTTTTTAGCTGTATCTCAGAGCCTTAAAGCTAAGCTCCCTGGGAAAAAACATAAACCACTAAGTGTAGGGATGTGTGTATAAATATATATGTATATTTAATAACTGAAGATGTGAAATATACTTTAGCAATCATTTCACGAGGAGCAAAGCTTTTGTTTTTGGCAAATAGAAATATATATATGTATATATAATTTTATACACCCAAAGCACAAGACAAGATTAGTCAGAATTCAGGGGAGATAAACTGGCTGGACAAAGATAGCACCAAATACCAACAGATACAGACTATCCCAGAAACACCTCTGAACGTTTTTTCTTTCTATTGAGAAACAAGCGCCTTCTGTCACATATATTTTTCAAATGTCCAGCACGAAAACAAGGGATGACTTTAGACAGCAACAAAACACCTTTTCTGTGATCTTTGTTACTGACTCTTTTGATCATTGTGTTTTCTGTTTCCCTGGAACTCATTCCCTGTCTTTTCAAATCATTCTTCTCAGAAGCTTCTGAAGGAAACAGGCTTCATATTTAAGGGTAGGATAAGCCTAGTAGGACGATCATTATCTTGTGAAAATTCCCCCCAAACTATTACCCCTAGTGTTTCTCCCTAAGGCTCTGCTTTTAGAATCTAAACACATTTGGGGCTGCGCTATTATGTCTCATGAGACTACTTGTAACTACAGTGGAAAAATTAAAAGTCGCCACGGCACAGTCCGTGGGTGAATATGAACGAACAGGCTGTGGAGAGCCAGGCAGCCAACCCTCAGCAGCTCACTCTCATCTACCCTGTGGGGAGGCTGAAGAGGAGGACTCATCACAGCAACTTTAGGTAAGGTTACTCTGAGCCTAAAAGCATCCTCTGAAAAATAAGCACCCATAGGCAACACAAATTCGCAATTAGTTGTCAAAGCTAAAACTAGGCCAGGCATGATGGGTCACGCCTATGATCCCAGCATCTTGGGCAGCCAAGGCAAGAGGGTTGCTTGAGCCAGGAATTCAAGATGGCTTGAGCAACATAGTGAGACCTCAACTCTGAGAAAAGCAAAAACGTAGCCGGGCATGGTGGCTCACGCCTGTAGTGCCAGCTACTCTGGAGACTGAGGTGTGGAAGGATCGCCTGAGCCCAGAAGGCTGAGGCTGCTCTCAGTCTTTGATCACGATACTGCACTCAGCCTGGGTGACACAGTGGACCCTGACTCGAAAAAACCAAAAAACAAAAATGGCTTGGTGTGGAGTCTGTCAATCTTGGCTTCTCTGTCTCCTCTCTGCCTGGGAAGAGAATGGGAGAGGAAAAGGCAAGAGGAAGGGAAACACAAGGACAGAGAGAGTGGAGAGAAGAGGAGTGGGTGCGAGTGCCCGCGGCTGGCCGGCCACTGAGTCCCTTCTCTCACGTGAAGATAGTTAAGGAGCTCCTGGAGTCGTTCGGCAATAACCCAGCTTGAAGGCCAACCCTTGCTATTCACACGAACAAAGTACTTTTACGCTTCTTTCCAAAAAGATCTGGGAGACTAGAACTGTGCAGTTCCCCAAATAAAATATCAAATCTGAGCCAGCACCAAATCCAGAATGCTTGTGTGTCAATGCTGTTATTTGCAAATTCCTACTGTTGGCGAAATAATCTCCACAGCATCCTTTCTTCCCTCACTGACCTCAGGGGCATCGCCCGGGACCAGCCCCAGCTCCCTGCACCGGCTCCTGGCCAGTCGAGGTAAAGTGGCGGGTGTCGGTGGCGGAATGACAGGGCCTAAACACTGCAACCCAGGTTAGCCATGCAGGAAAACTTGCCTCATTTTAGCTGAATTCTAAAGAAGAGAAAATCCTTTTTCTATTTCTCAGAGTAACATAGATGAAAAGTAAAAGAGAGGCAGAATCTCTTTACTTCCATGAGATATTTTTATTTTTATCTCCTCTACTCATGTGCTTAACTGGTAAAATGACTCTATAAGTAAGTTCTTCTGGTTCTGCATCTCATTTCCTCATGGCAATTAAAACAGTAGGAATCCAAGTGGAAATGTAACTGACAACACAATACAGCAAGTGAGGGAGGAATCCAGTCAACTCGGACTATGCCGGGCTCACGGGCGCCTGTGCCCTGGGTGTGGGAAGGGCGTTTGGTTAAGGCTGCTCAAGGCCTTGCTTGAGAGGTTCTTCTATTGTTTGGTAGTAAAAGCCCTTTTTCCTAGGCTTATCTGAGAAAGCTCACACCCACCCTCAGCAAACAGACTCCTCCTTGGGAAACCATCCACCCTGGGACGGACACCTCGCTGTGACTTGGAGAGGGGCAGTCCTAGCCCAGGAAAAAAGCACTTTGAGGAACTCTTTTTATGGGCCTTCAGAAGCCGTAATACTCCTTATGCCCTTTCAGGTGGAAGGGAGCAGAGGTGACAGAATCGAATTTCTATATTCATCTGCAGAAGATACCAAAATATAATAAGAATGAGAAGTGCGGTTCAATTTCTACCACTAGAAAAGAGGCGTCTTGGGTAGAGGTGAGCCTGCCTCTTGCCGCTGCTGCTGGAGGGCTTCAAATGTTACAACTCCAGTGCCCAGGCTGCACTCCAAACCAGTGCTCTCCAAAGCTCCCCAACGACTGCAGCCTGTAACCAGTTTAAGGGCAGGGCACTAAAGGGAACTCTGATGTCTCTCCCTCTCCAAATGCCAGATCGAGGCCTTGGTACTCTTTACATTACTTAGCTGGAAAACTGACAAGAAACACATTTCTTTAAATTAAATCTTCTCTCTCTCTTATATATGCATCCATCTTTTGTTGAATACAAGATGCTTCTTTTGACTATATACATTCAGTATTTAACTTCTACATTTATGTATTCAAACTCTGTATTGTATTAAAATATGCACTGTTTCAACTCATAAGGATTTCCTGGCAACAGTCAGTTGACACTGTGGAACGAGAGCTCAGTGTGCCACTCCAGGGACAGACTCTCCCCGCAGGGCGTGGAGAACCCTGTGAGCTATTTTCATACTAGAATGAGACTCTACTGTGAAAACAAAATCGGTCTAATCTTATTCTTAATACTTATGTTGTGTAATCTGTCTACTTAAGCTACCTTTGGGGGAGGGGAAAAATACTATGGAAAGCAACTCTAAGTGTATGGAATGAAATCAGTATTACTCTAAGCTGCTTGATGCAAGTCTGCCTTTGTTGCTGCTAGGCCGGGGGTGTGGGTCTGCGGGTCAGAACTCCGGGATCCCTGCCCTGCTACTGCTGCCAGCCCCTGGTCGGTTCAGGCCAAGGCGGAAGAAAGAGATGAAAGTGAGAGAGGAGGCGAGTGGAGGGGAGCTGAGGGCGAGAGGTCCAAGCAGCTCACGGGTCCCAGCTCCCGCGGTCGGTGCTCTCCAGAGAGAGGCTCTTGGTCTTTTGGGGTGAAACGGGGCTTGGGGGGCTGCTCAGGTTGGAACTGTTGGAAGCTGTGGAATGCCTCGGAGAATCGGAGTCCTGTAAAGTCCAAAGTAAAACGATGAGAAGCAGAGGGACAAAGGAGGGGCTCGGGTTAGCATGGATGCCCTCCTGCCACCCTGACCAGAGCAGGCTTCTGTACTGTCAGCAGAAAGGCCTCTTGTGAGCCGGGGAAGAGGCACAGAACACAACACACGCTCAAAATCTTTTCTGCAGGCCTTTGGAAATGTAGGTATTTTCATATAAAAGCCACGAGATGTCTGAACACCTCTGGGAAAACTGCGGCCTGCAACCCAAGTGACTGGCCCTGCTGTCCCCGGCTGAGAGCGGACGTCGATCCCCTGCTGCAGCCCAGGCCGGTCTCGAGGTGGTGGGATGACCCCGGCCAACGCACTCATCTTCTTGGTACGCGACGTCTTCAAAGCCTTGCCTCTAGGTGGAGTTGCCACCCGCTCGCCACTCACCTCTCCGTCATAGTCCCTCGCCGGCGCATCACTGCCTTGGTCCATGCCTCCAGAAGACAACGAGCCCTCTGACGGGGAGGGCATGGGCTGCCGCGTGGCACTGTAGCTTCCTCCAGAGAATTCCCGCTTTAACGCGCTGCCGTTCTGTGTGGACGACCCTGCAGCACATCACGCAGGCAACATTTTATCTACTTGGACGAAGACGGTCCTCTAGGAGCACACGGACTGCTGGCTGACAAGCCGTCCTTCCCACACCCCAAAGGTCACCCTCCCTGATGGACAGTAAGCCCGACTGTGGTACCTTTGCCCCCAAGCCCAACCCTGAAGTCCCACAACCTCACTTGTGGTTTCCGTTACACCTAGTCAGGGACTCCAGGTGGGTGGGCAGCGCCTTCTGGCTGTGCCGCCTGCCTGAACACCCTGCCCGCTGATATTCCCACAGAGTCCTCAAAGTCCCCACCTTCCTGGTGCTGCCTTATCTTTCCCAGTCCCTGGGGGCTCGCATGGCGTCTTTCCAAGCATCCCTTCTGCAGCACTTGTGAAATCATGCTACCTTCATGTGCCTGCCACTCTCCTAACAGATGGGCGTCTCTGCTCTCCAGGGCCTGACATGGGGCCTGGCACATAGCAGGATCCAAATAGACACGAGCCATTCCTAGATAAAGACGCCACCACCTGATGTGGAAATATCACTTAGCTTCTAGAGAATTTTCATTAAGAAACAAGGAAAACATGAAAGGAGTACTTTTACTTCACAGGGCAAAAAGCCTGGGGTGTAAAAATGAGGTTAAATTTCTTCAAAATCCCCTCTATTTTAATCTTAGTGTTAGAGTACATAACAGGGGACCAGCAGCATTCACAGAAAGAAAAGGAAGGCAAAAACCCCCCAAAACAACAAAAAAAACACCTTTGGAAATGTCAGGGATGGAGTTAGTACCTATTTAAAGCTCTTAGTGTTCCCTAATATTCTTTAGTTTTTGTTTACAAAATGTTTTAATTTTGCCAAGTTTCAATTTTTTGCTGGTTTTAACAAGTCTCAATTTGTTTTTTTTTTTTACTTTAAGAACTCAGTGAAAATGTTAAAAGATGACCGTTTAAAGTACACTTATCTAGTGGCCACCAAAAAACAGAAGTGCTCAGAAATAAACCGAACAGCAGCCTGTCTAGCTGACTCTGTGCTTGGCAATGCCCCTTCTGCCCCTTCTGTCCTCAGTTTCCTTATGAAGCCCCTAGGCTGCAGTCAGAGACACACGTGCATCTCCCTGACGTGTAGCTGACTTACTGCAGAGACTCCCAGCACTGGCTGTACCCTGTATATCATATGATGGAGTTGTAAAAATACCAATGCCTGGCCCTATCCCACAACAGTTACAGCAGAATTTGGGGTTTAACTTTTGAAAGCTCTCCTGATGATTCTGGAATACCTTGGGCTGAGAACCACTGACAGTCTCACTCTCTAGGAGAAGTGCTTTGCCCTAGCACCCTAGCACCCTACCACTCAGTTTACAGAAATGGCTTTTGCTAGACACTCGCTGGTTTTCATTTGTTGACGTGTTTCTTTGGAAATACCCTCTTTACTTTCTTGACATAGATCTTCTGTCTCCTTAGATACAACCTGAGAGCATATATCATTTTAATTTAATTTTTCTTCCATTTTCACGCATAGTTCAGGGCTTAGTTCAACAACTGTTGTATAAATTATTTTAAACTTCTGTCATTCTGCAAAGAATATCCAAACTGTCAGAGATGTCTGCTCTCTGCTTACTGATTATGTGACCTCAAGCAAGTTATTCTACCTTTCCTATAAATAAGAAAATAAAGTCTCACCTGTAAATAAGAAAATACATTCTACTACAAAGGATTTTTGCAGGAACAACTCAACACTCAACGCACGAAAACTAGAAGGCAAGACAGGACGTGTGAGCGGGGCCTGCGTCGTGCCTCTACGCTCCTGTCTCCTTCCTCCTCCCTCGTAATCATTTACAGAACAGAGACCTTGACACCAGTGATTTACGGGTTTTTTTTCTTTTTTAATTTTTCAACTTCTGAAACCTTTCCTTTCAAAGAGAGGCTATACTCAAACACTACAATCTTTAAAAACTTAAGGTGGGGCTGTTTTGTTCGAACAGCCAAAGGTGACTGGGTGCAAATCTGACATACTCTGCATCGGCATGGCCTCTTTTCTAGAGTTTTAAGTGGTGATTCTGGGGAGTGGGTCTTATCCCGCGGGTGAACTGGGATGGGGTCATGGTGAGAACTGCTGTTTTAATCTGACTTCATGTCACGTCTGGCTGTGGGAGTTCCTGTGTTTCCTACACAGACTCACAACATGGTTCTCCTGTTTCTTTATGTGACTCTTGGCTGTCTGTTCTGGAGATGTGTTACATGAGCTGGGCTATTCTTAAAGTCAGCAGGAGGCCCTCTAATACTAGATGCACCTTGGAATTCCTGGGCTGGTCTTTCCTCTTATGTCCATACTATACAAACTGCTTGTAACCAGGGTCTCAAAAAGGCTAAACTTGATTAGCATATTAAGGGTTTTGGCAAGATGGCTGTGGTTTGTTGTTTGCGTACTGGCAACAGAGATGGGGGATCTTCACTTCCGTACTTCAGGTATGACCTCTGCTTGGGGAATGGAGACCCCAGAAGCCCAATCCCCACCAGTATGCAATATGCTCATGTGATAAACATGCACTTTACCCTCTGAATCTAACCACCAGCCCCCCAATCTCTGTATTACAGATCCTACCTTTTTCCTGAAAGTCTACAAACCCCAAAGCCCTAAAAACCAAGTTTTTCACAAGTTTGATGCAAACTCATGTGATGGCAAAACCTAATCTGAACTGACTAGAGGCTGATTGTAGAAATTATTTATAGAGACTACATGTAGTTATATATTTACAGTGTGAACAGTCATACCTTTTGCTGTATAACTATTAATGTGTTTGTGCGTACTATTTCAGATCTAGCTGGTAATGTAACATAATATATGGCAGACTTTTTATAATTTTCCAAAATGTAAAAAAATTCTGAAAAAAAAAAAAAAAATCTGGCCCCAAGGGTTTTGGGTAAGGGATTATGTACCATTACTTAATTACCTAATTATTAATGTTGTGACATTCATCTTTGCACCTTAACTTATATCTATCATTGTATCTAGCTACCACTAATAAAGAGAAAAGTAATTAAGTGGTTTGTCATTTTTCCAATTGGCTAGCTTTTTTCATTGTGGTCAGGGCTACATACTGGGTAGAGATGGTTTTAGGAGATAGTGGCATGCTGCAATTTCAACTTCTGCTTGTCAGTTGAAAACTCCTTGAAAGGATGCTCTGTGTACATGCAGCCAGTCTCCAAAAGGAGCACCTCTTCTTGGTATTCACACATTTATGCGGTCCCCTCTAACACAGCACCAGGGCAGTCGGCATGATCAACAGCATACAGCAGAACTAATGGCGGAGCACATCAGGTTCTAAGACTGCTGCTTCTGTCTCTTGGATCGCTTGTTCTGGGGGAAGCCAGCTGCCATGCACAAGGTCACGTAAGCAAGGTATGGAGAAGCCCATGTTGGTGAGGATGGAGGTCTCCAACCAAGTCAGCAAGAAACTCAGGCCTGCCCACAGCCATGTGGGTGAGCCTGGAGGTAGGCTTTAGTCACACCTGACCTTGAGCAGACAGCAGTTCAGCAGACACTTGACTACAACCAAATGAAACCCTAGATCAGAACCATTCAGCCTAAGATGCTCCTAGGTCTTGACCCCAAGAAACCGTGTAATATGTTTGCTATTGTAAGCTTCTAAATTTTGGGCTAGTTTCTCATGCAGCAAGAGATAATCAATACACCATCATTTGCCTTTACACTGCCAGAACTTAAAAACAATACCTAGGCACAAAGTGAGTACTGAAACCAAAGCTGCTGAATGACTACCACCACATGAATGGAGGAAACTCCATCTACATCAGAAGACTTGAACTCGAACATCTAACATTCAAGAATACAAGGCGACGAATAAGCTTTCTGACTGAATGACTTTTAAATGTGAAATAGGATTTAGTGCAATTATAGTTTCTCTGAGAGTTGATTTATATGGAAGTGAAAAAAGAGTTCATTGAAATTGCAATCAATACTCTGGTGCTGCATTTATGTTGGCACGCAAGCTACATTCTCTTTGATCACCATGCCATGCTACAGAAAACACACATTTGAGAAACGTACAGAAAAGCAGCCCTTTGGCCAAAAACAGTCTTCCCCAAGTCAAAAGCTACAATAGCCATTTGACAATCTATGACCTCATTGTTTATAATCCAGGAGCTACCAAAAATTGCAGTAAATTCGATGAGACTAAATTTTAATGTTTTTTAATTGGTCAGATGCCCCCCTTTTAGTATCTCTGTATACTTTTATTCAGGTAGACATCTTTCGCCACAACTTCTTTCCCTCTCCTCCCCCACCAAAAAGTAGCTCCTGGGCAGCAGCCGAACATAAGGCCCCCAAGGAGCAGTTTTCCCCTCTCTGTGGTGACTTGGCTCAGGGTCTGTTCAAAATACGGAAAAGAGACGCTGCAGCTCAGGGCCTACTCTCCGCGCCGTCGGCCCTGATGCTGCTCCTGCCCGCCCCTAGTTCCTTCTGCATTTGGCAGCCAGAGTGGCCGTTTTAAGAGTGGGTGAAAAAAGGGAGGCTGATCCTAAAGACTGTGAGCCACCTGAAAGCAGGGCATACAGGATTTTCATTCCCAGCCCCTCAGCGAAGAGTTGGTATGGAAGGGAGACTCAAAAATGTGCCCTGGGCGAATGAATGCGCTCCCACGATTGCAATAAAAGGGTATATTCCTGAGTCTGTCCCTGGCCCTCTCTGAGCTCATCAAACACGCTCATTTTTTTCCCACCTTGAGACCTTGGTACATGCCTGGAGTGCCCTGCCCCAGTCCCCTCTCAAACTACGGGACGGCCAATGGTAAGCCCCAAGGTGCCGCAGGAAGTCTAGGAGTCATCCTTAACTCCTCCCTCTCCCTGACTTTCCCACAGCCAATTCATCAGCGAGACGTTCTGCTTCTACCTCCTCCTCTTCATGCTGCCGCTGCTGCATCCCGGCCCTCATCAGCTTCCGCCTGGCCTCTGCCCAGCGACGCCTGCCTTTATGCTGCTTCCACTCTTGCCTGCCTCTAAACCACTCTCCGCTTGGCAGCCGCAGTGACCGGTTTTTTTTTGTTTGTTTGTTTGTTTTAGTTGGAGTCTCACTCCCTCACCCAGACTGGAGTGCAGCAGCCGCTCCCGGCCACCGCAGCCGCGACCTGCTGGGCTCCGGCGATCCTTCCGCCTCAGCCTTCCGAGTAGCTGGAACTACAGGCGCGCGCTACCATGCCTGGCTAGTTTTTTTATTTATTGTAGAGATGAGGTCTCGCCAAGTTGCCCAGGGGGGTCTCGAACCCGCGGGCTCAGGCAATCCACTCACCTCGGCCTCCCAAAGCGCGGGATTACAGGCTGAGCCACCAATCCGGCTCAGAGTGACTGTTTTAAGAATGAAGATTCTTCCCTACTTAAACTCTTCAAAAGCTTCCTTCTGCATTTCGAATAAAATAAACAAAAGTCTTACCTTGCTCAAGTCCCTGCTGATCTGACCTTACTTGCTTCTCTTGCTGACTTTTATCACTGCCTCACCACACCACATAGACACACTGGCCTTCCTTCAGTTAATCAAACATCACTCGAACGTGACTCCACCTCAAGGGAGGCGATGCGGCTCTCCTAATTATTCTTTCTAAGTAGGAATTCATCTCCAACAGCTACCCTTATTATCCTCTATTACTGTGCCCTGTTTATTTCCTTCAGGGCATTTATCATTTTGTAGTCATATTTGTCTGTTTCTCACATGGCCTGGAAGCCCTAGGAGGACTCCAGAACTATCTTCTTCACGACTGCATTTTCGCCTACTAGGCATTAACCAGCAGGGGCTGAGACACTAGCCATTCCAGGGTACACTAGGCACATGTAAGTAAAGAACATGTCACCCATGGGAACAGCAGGGCACTGAGGCAGCTGGGGGCCGCCCTGCCACGGAAGCACCTCCCTGCAGCCTGGACCACTTACTTGCTGACAGGCCGCTGCTAGCACTCATGGAACGGCCTGGCTCCGGGCGGGACTTGGTGATAGATGGAATACTGACTGAGCCACTGAATACTGTCCGACTTTCCTGAGGCCGAGGGTTCTAAAACAAAAGTGAAACAGACATTCTTCAGCTAGAGGTAAACTGATTTTCTGCAGAGATGTCTATTTTTCACAATAATTATCAGAAATAAATTTATCTTGACCAGAATGAAACAGAAAAGGGAGGGCAGATTGTATAATCCACCCATGGAAGTTCTAAAACCCTAATGTGAAGTAAATCTCAGCCTAATCAAGTACTTCTACTTATTGAAATCCTTATCAATAAATAGAACTTTGTTCATTGTGAAAACAGTAAGTAAAAGTTATATGGTTAGGCGTGACAATGAAGTATAGAATTACATGGACATTTGCAGGTAACTGAAACGAAACTACTATGCATGAAATTCTATTTGCTTAGGATAACTCAACAGCTGAATGAGTCCATTTGGAGGAAATTCAACTAAAATTGCATTCTCCTCAAAACAATGTTTTATTGATGTGATACCCAATGTGCCATCTGCACATTCATGCCCTGTCCGCAGGCATCCATACCGACTCATACCAACAGAACAGCACTGTGAGCTGGAAATACAATGTAGTAACCTTCAACCTGGGCGAAGCTAGTTAATTTGGGAACATGAGCTTGAAAAACTTCCCATCGAATTACTGAACAAGTTTGGCACCCAAGGTAGGGAAACGGGCCACAATGTTTTTTGTGAGCCATGCATGCCTAAAGGAGAGGCATGGAGGATTGTGAGGGTGAGTTCTCTGGACGTGGCCACAAACAGGAAGCATGAACCTCCTTAATGGTGCCAAGCTCTTCAGACCAGGAGGGGCCGTCAGAACTGACAAAAGTCCAGAGGAGGGAAAGCATCTCCACATTCTTTATAAATCCTTGAGTGGGCACACTGCATATGCCATGTTATTAGCATCTTTTTTTTACCACTCACAATGCTTTCTCCATTTGTTCACATAGTCTCAGCCTCATGTAAGCATTTTCTGATGCAAATGGTCTGGATTTGATTTCTTTTTTTTGTTTTGTTTTGAGTTGGAATCTCACTCTGTTGCCCAGACTGGAGTGCCACCGCAGCCTCGACCCGCTGGGCTCTGGTGATCCTTCTGCCTCAGCCTTCCAAGTAGCCGGAATTACAGGCATGCGCTACCACGCCTGGCTGAATTTTTGATTGATTGTAGAGATGAGGTCTCGCTGCCCAGGCGGGTCTCGAACCCGCGGGCTCAGGCAATCCACTCACCTCAGCCTCCCAAAGGCGCGGGATTACAGGCTGAGCTACCGAGCCCGCCTGGATTTGATTTCTTATAATTTATACACTGACTCACGCACGTTTATTTGGAAAATTTATCTACTTAAGTTTTCTTTCATAGCCACAACCATGACGGTAGTCTTAATATTCCACAGCACCTACTTGCAGTCGGCCTTCCCACTCCTTTATTGGCTGTTCACGAGAAAGCATGGCATGAGGACAGGCCACGGGGGGAAACAGACCACTGCTCACATCTGTGCCAAACAGCTGATGACAGGAGGTCTCAGGTTTGTTAAACTCTGAGCCTCAGTTTCCTCAGATGTCTTATGGGGATAATAACTGCCTCAGTGGGCGTTCCAGAGAGTTAAAGTAATAAAAAAGCGCATACTCAGTCCCACTAGGTACCCTTCGTTTTCCTGCTCTGATAAGACCTCACACTCCCATCTGCAGGATCACTTTCAACCTTCCCTTCAGTCACATCAAAACCGCAGTTCTGCTGGGGGTGAGGGGGGAGTCACAAGTTTTACATGTATTAAATAAGACCATAACTCTATAATGAAAATGCAATGGAAAAGTCACGTCAGAAGTAGTCAAAAATTCAAATTTTGTGACTTTTCCAAAGGACCAATTTGTAAAGTAAAGCCAATTAGTCTGAGTTAAGTGTAATGTGAAACCTTCCTTTGAAAAGAGATGCTCTCCTCATATAGGCTAACATTACTACAGGGTGTTCATCTTTTTCTGCATGATCAGAAAGTAACACAGATAGTCAAGGCCACTAACACATAACAAAAAGTGACTGGAAAATATATTTATTAGCCTGTTGTTCTCTAAATGCCAACTAGTTATTAAAATTCTTTGCTTTTTTATGATTATAAAGGTATTACTCATGAACTATAGGCTATTTAAATAATAATGAAATGACAAGATACTCAAAAAAGTCACCTGTGAATTCACCAGGTATGATTAACAATTTAATGTTTTCCTGCCTACCTTTTATTCCAATATAATTTTTTTTAAAGTTGATCATATTATCCTTTTTTCAGATGTAAGAGAACACCAAGCTAACTAGTGTACTCTAAAATGTTATAATGGTCTCATTTTATTATTTCAAAAACATTATATCTTTTTTAATCATTTGGGGCTCAGGAAATATTCTTACTTCTGCTGGCATAAACTAGAGAATACATCACATAAATTTATATACATACCTGCCATACAATTGATAATTAAATTTAATTATTCATGGTATGTCATGTTTGCTCATGACTTTGTTATTTCATGTTAATAGAAATCCATGTTACCTAAATGGCTTTACAAGTTTCAGCAAGAGGAAAGGCTTAAATACTTGAAGTACTTTTATATGTTTCACTAAATGTTCTCACACCTTCCGCTTAAACATAGAAAACCAGAGGAACACTTTGGTAGGCACGCCCTCCTCCACACTCACCCTGTCAGGGATCTCGGCTTGTGTGAGATGACAATTTAGTTTGCCTTGGCTATTCAGTAAGCACACAGTGCATGACTCTTCCTAGCCTCATTTCTTAATCACCTTATCATTTCTTATATTGACTATTACTATGACACTAAACTCCAGCACCTATAATATGCTGAAAAAATTTGCTGAATAAATGCATACATTATACCTACAATCCCAATTTTCTACTTCAAGTGCTGGGATTAATGCAGTTGGCAATGTAATTTCAAATTATAATCCTTTCTGTAGAACATATAGTGCTCTAGTTATTATTGGTTTGATGTTACAAGTGTGTGGGGGTGTATGTATGTGCATTGCAAAGACACAAAATACATTTTACTTGCTTTGTTTGGGCAGAGTAACATTTTCTGGGAATCAATAACCCAATTCTTCTAATAACCCAATTTAAATGCAAACACAACAAAGGATAACCATCTCTCTTTGCTAAAATATAGTATACATAAAAAATTTAACATAGAATTCTATGAAATAAGCAATAAAGAAAGTACTAATGTGTTTGAAAATATTTTTAGTTGTAATAAAAATCTAGAATTGGAACTTTGGTTTCCAGCTGTCATGTAATTGTGAAACTCCAAGGAGAGGTTATAAGCTCTGAGTAAGTTTGCAGCACTGGGTTTACATCTGAAACGACCTGAGAGGAGGGCATGGCAAAATAATTAAAAGGCCAAAGCTATGAATCAGGAAAACAAGCAATAATACCATGTAAAAAACTCCAAATTATAAATTTTGAAGAATCACACATATTGAAAGTTGGCTAGCTGGCCCCAAACTCAATCACTGTCATTTTAGTTCATCTACCAAATTTGCAAAGTCCATGTAATTCTTACTGTGTTATTTATTTAAAGCAAATGCTTAATCATTTTTGTCTCTAAGAAAAATAAAAATTAAAACTGAAAAAGTCAATATCAGCAATTCAACATTCACATATACAGGAGCACCCTATTAGACACAAGCAATGTGTGAATAATGCAGCAAAGAAAAGCTCAAAAGAGAAAATCAGTTTTAAGCTGTATGTGTTATTTTTTTTTCTATAAATCTTAAAACACAATGGTGTTGTCTGTTTCTACAAGAAACAAGCCTAGCCTAGAATAAATGGTAAAAATTAAGCTTATGAAATATGCCACTAGCTTAATAATACTGAATGTTGAATTGAAAAAGAAACTTCTAATGGCAGTGTTTCTACTTTTAGATGACTAACTTAAGCAATACTTTTATCATTTATATGAAAAGTTCTTGATTGATTAGCTTATACAACATTCCTCTGGAATTCGCTGCTTGTAATCTGTTATTGAAAAAACTAGGGTTTATTTTTATTATGGTTTATCTTATTTTGTCAAATAAGATGCTTAAGTGGTATAATAATTTAATGTCAATGACAATGACATTTAAAACATAATTTAGAATAACCTTACAAGTAAAAAATAAACTTCCTACCAATAGCCAATTTTCTAATTACTACATATACATACAAATAAAAAAATCCATGTTAATATTGTTCTAAGGCAGGGGACATTATGGGAAATGGTCTGCATGATACAAGCAAATATTTTATTATCTGACAAGCTAACTTCAGAAAATGTTCCCTTGAAGTTAGCATAAGCATACACCACTTGATAGACAGACAGACGTTCAGCTTCTAAGGTCACCAGCTCTCCATCCCACCGCAGAGCCACTGGTAGCAAAGATGTAAGGCTGAATGAGAGGGATTGGCAGTAGAGGCCATGGTCCTTCAAGGTCATGCTGTCTTTTCTCTCTTTGATTTAGTTTTCTTATCTTGGATCAGAAATAAATTAAATGCCTATCAGCTACTCAAAGATTAGTAAAATATACCTTATTTTTGGAATTCTGTTATTCATTAATAGTTTTTTTAAATTTTGGAGATTTTTAAGCTTTTCAAAGAGGGGTTTATTGTAGATAGAAGATCTGTGGATAGATTTTACCACAGACTTTTGCCTCACTAAATAGAAAACATTTTGCTGCATAGAACCAGGTACAGGCTAATAAGCTAAAAATTTCAGAAGTTCTGGAAGTCATTTTCTGTTTTTTTTTTTGAGTTGGTATCTCACTCTGTCACCCAGGCTGTGGTGCAGTCGCACAATCACTGTTCACAACCTTGACCTCATGGGCTCAGGCAATCCTTCTGCCTCAGCTTCCTGTGTAGCTGGGACTACAGGTGAGTGCCACCCCATCTGGCTAATTTTTAAAAATCTTTTAGAGATGGGTTCTTGCTATGTTGCCTAGGTTGGTTTCGAACTCTGGGGCTCATGTAATCTCTCCTCCTCGGCCTCCCAAAGTGCTGGGATTACAGCATGAGCCACTGTGTCCGGCCTGTTTGTTTTAATAGACTAAAGATCCACTTGAGGGCTATCTATTATGATGGTATCTGAAATGGAAAATACCAAGATGGGAAAATCTTTTATTTTTTTATTTATTATTATTTTACTTTAAAGATGCGGGGTACAAAAAATCTTTTATTAAACACAGATAAATCTTTAATACTGCTTCAAAAATAAAAAAGAAAGGGAAGAGGAGGAAGAGGAAGATAAATAGAAGAAAAAGAGTAGAAGTTTGGTAGAAGAATAATACGTCAAAGGAAACGTTCACAAGATGGTGCCACCTCAGCAGTGTTACTTATTAAGCCAGGCAATAGGAAATCTGTACACGGTTAGTAAAAGTTAACACCTGACTCAGCTGTTCATACCCTCAGAGTCATAAAGCTTGGTGTACCAGGGACAGAGCGTAGAGACGGGGAATATTCAGGGTTTATGGATTCAGGAGAGAGAAATTTTTCAGCAGAATTAACAGTCATATGATAGATGTGCTCAAAGTTGATCGGAGAGGAGATCAGACCGGAGTGATGATGAGGGGATGGATAAGGGAAACCTGGCTATCAACAGAAAGAAGAAAAAAAGGTAATAAGGTAATGAAAATGGATTCACAATTTAGACAACATGCATGCAGAACAAATGAAACAGTATCTTACATCAGAACTAAATTCTTAGTGAAATACTTACAGATCTTAGAAAGTTAAGCTTTGCAATACTCTTACCAGTTAAATAGCTGATTTGCAAAAGATCATTCTCCCTATAAACTTTAAAAAATTAATATAGTTAAGTGAATGGAAACTGAACTCACAGATGCAAGGAGATTTTCAGAGTTTAGTTCAGTGTTTTCTAATGTGACACAAAAAACATAGCAAAAGTTTAACAAAAATATTATGGATTGAAAAAGCAAGAAACTAGCAAGAAAAGGACAAGTGAACCTTACAACAGTTTCTAACTACATAGGTGTTATGAAATGACTTCTTTAGAAATCTAAAACCATTTAAAAATCATTCTCTGGTATTCACAGATTTCTAATCATGTGTTTGCTTTTACTGATCTTATTTCCCTTATAACAAAACAGTGAGTAACTATGAAACACACTAATTATCAATTTATCTTTAAGCAGCTCAAGCTCATCTCCATTTAGACATCCAAAAGAACTCTCCCCTTCAATATTCAAGTATATTTTTAAAAAATGAAACAATGTGTTATGAAAGATATAGAAAAAGGCTTTTGAAGCCAAGGACTCTTACTTTTTCAGATAAAATAACTACTTTTGAAGATTTATTTGGGAACCATCACTCAGTGGTCAGTCACCTTCTCTAATAGAAATTTTCGAGGTTCAGTTCTTGAAGAACAACTGTTTCCAGAAAATGTAACCCCTTTATTAGACACAGAGGTTAAATGACTAGCTGGAGAGGATGCTGACTGGACCCAGGATGGCATCTATGTTCCAATGAGGTAAGCATGTTAAATAAAAGGATCTCATAAATTATCTGGGCTTAAAAAGAAAGACTCCTATGTAAGATATTATTCTTATTCCAGATATATGAGTAAATGCAGTACTTTCTGAGGTTTTTTCCAAAAAGAAAAAAAACTATTGGTGTACAAGTAACTATAACTTTAAGAATAAAAATTACTTATTAAAGCCCCAAGAGAAAATTTATCTTTATTAACAATTTTAGGAATGGACAAAAGGCTAGAAGAAACGTAATGTGCTAAAAATAAATCTCCTAGACATAAAATATTAATCTTGCATTCAAATGGAGAAAAACCTATCTTTTATTACCAGTGACCACCTATAAAAAAAGGTAAATAATAAAAAAGATTCAAGAAGACCTGGAGTGGTTCATGCCTGTAATCCCAGCACTGTGGGAGGCCAAGGCAGGAGGAATGCTCAAGGCCAGGAGTTTGAGACCACCTCCTCTCTAAAAAAAAGTTAAAAACCTAGTTGAGGCTGGGCTTGGTGGCTCAGCCTGTAATCCCAGCACTTTGGCAGGCCAAGGCAAGTGGATTGCCTGAGCCCACAGGTTCGAGACCAGCCTAGGCTACTTGGCGAGACCTCGTCTCTACAATAAATAAATAAAAAAATTAGCTGGGCGTGGTAGCGTGTGCCTGTAGTTCCAGCGACTTGGAAGGCTGAGGCAGAAGGATCGTCAGAGCCCAGCAGGTTGACAATGGGATGGCCACAAGTATGCCACTGTACTCCAGCCTGGGCAACAGAGTGAGACTCCAACACAAAAAAGAAAAAAAATTAGCTGGTGCATGCCTGTAGGCTCAGGGGGTTGAGGCAGAAGGATTGCCTGAGCCCAAAATATCAAGGCTGTGGTAAGCCGTGACTGTGCCTCTGCACTCCAGGCTGGGCAACGGAGTAAGATTCTGACAAAAAAAAAAAAAAAAAGATTCAAGAAAGCTATACAGTGCATATTTTAAAGACACACATCTCATCTTATACTCATTGCTTATATTCTCTTCACTCACAAAGATACAAATAAAAGGTTTGCCTCTGATACAGGAGGTAAGAAAATCTTAGCCTTAGCTTTACTGTCCCTTCCCGATTCAAAAAGGAAACAATCCTATTTCAGGATCATTAGGTATAAAAGAAACAGAATTAAGCTTCTAAAGTCATCTAATACACTTTGTAAGATTGTAAGTATTTCACAGGAAGGCAATAATGATTTGAATAAATTAAAACATAAAAATGGGGTCTGGGAAAACATGCTCTTTGCACAGGTAACACTATGTGGCTTTGGTATTTTAAAGCTCTTGTATATGTTAACATTAGATAAATTAAATTGATCTTTATTTTTTGGAGATAGATAATAATAATTCCAATTAAATGGAAAGAACATATGAAAATCTGAAAATTTATAAAAATATCATAAGCTTTTCAACAGATACATACACAGGTTCAGACATGCATATTATTTTATAATTCAGACATGCATATTATTATATTGTTTAACAGTGTCTACCATTGATCTGGGCACAAAGTAAGTCCTCAATAAATTTTTGTTAGGTGATTAAATGGGTTTCTATATAAAGACTCCAGTTTATATATCCCTTGGTAGTGAAATGAAAAAAATGCATGTGAAAATAAAATTTGGTTGTGAAGAACAGGAATTCAGACACATAAGATCTTTGATGCATACTATATGTACAGTTGAAGAATCAGGTTTCAAAAATGTATACCAACTTCTTGTCCTGGAAATATAAACGCACTTACATGGATAAGAAAACACTAAAGGAATGGAAGGCACATCAAAATCTAGAATGAATTAATAGGGCAGAAAGTCACTTGTATTAATGTCAAAAAGAACCAACAAGACGGTCATGTGTCAACAAGATCAGGTGACAACTAACACTAAGAAGCAAGAGGTCTAATTGGAATAAGCCGCCATCACGGAAGGTCATGTGTTATGGAGGCTGCTGGAGAATAAATATTTGGGAAATGCTATTAGAATTTGTTTTGCTTGGTAATAAAGACTAGACCTTATTTTGATCAAAAACTAAAATGCACATTTTTTTCTTTTTCTTTTTTTACTTTAAGTTGTAGAAGTGTGAAGGGAGAAAAAGTAGGGTAAGGAGGAATGCTTTGACATAAAAGTTCATACAATGTTTGAAATTTGATATTTAGCATCAGACTATGTCTTATTGGATATGAAGGTCTGAAAGGACTCTGATATTAGCAACTGGATTTTCACCTGATGGCAGAAGAATACAAGCAGAATAACATTTTGCTAAATACTGAAACTATTCTATCTTAAGAAAAATACTGTATGTAGGATATAACAGAATTTCTACATAATTTTCTATAATTTTTCTTGCCATGTTGGAATATGAGACAAAAATATATTCTTTTCTGTGTACTAAAATAAAACCAAAGTGAAATAAATTTTAGTTTTAAAAGGTTATCTAATAAAACCTTATTCACTGTTAAAATAATTTTGCATTTGCTAATGTTTTACGTTTCCACATACATATGTTTGAAATTTTTATCTCTCTATCCTTAAGTAATGCTAATTATATATCATATACTGAAAAAACTATTCACTAACTAAATTTCAAAGTTTAATTAAAATAACATATAACACTTGATTTATCAAATATAAACTATAAATATGTATTTCTATTAAGCTATTTTGTGCCTGACATTATACCTTCCATAAGGAAAAACAACAGACACTTCGGACAGTATGGTTAAGTTATATTTATTTCTGAGATTAAAGGAAAGCTAAACTGAGGACTTAAAGCAAATGCTCAGAATGGGAAAAGAATGAAGAGAAATTTGAGATCACTCCTAAGCAAAAGGTAGAAAAAATAGTATAGTTTTAAAACACCATAGACAAGTAGAGCAGTTTTTTATTTACTCAACCTTAATTTTTTTTACTTAGTTTAAATGACTATAAGCTGCGATCTAGTTTTTGCATACTTTATTTATATTTGCTCAGCACAGCTAATAAAAATCTCTATTCTGAAAAAAATAAGTGACTATTGTGGATGATTTGAACTCCATAAAGGAAGATATAATACAATGACCATATAACAATAATGTCTTGATGATGAAAAAATGGCAACAATAAGAATGTTACATTCATTCGTAAGTTAAGCAGAGCCAATTTGTTAATTGGGATATTTACAATGAAAAACTCAGACATAAATAAATGCAGACTTTTCTTTTCCTGCCAGTGAAATAAGTGCAAAACTCCCTTTAAAAGTTTAGTTTTTTATTCAAAACTACTTGACTGCACATGAAACTATATTATTATCTATCATTTTTTCCCTCTTAGTGATAGACGTTCATATCTTCTATCACAGTAATGTCAATAATGTGGTTAATTGAGAGAGATTTGGTTTACAAGTAACCACAAATCATCTCTCAAATTGCCATAAAATTATACTTACAATTCTGTGTGAAATTTATCTGTCATTACCACCAACCAAGAGGGCCATATTAAAGTTTTTATAGTTTGCTGAGAGTGCTGATACTGAAATATTAATCACAAATAAAGCCAGGATAATTATTAGCTAATTTCACTAATATTCTTAATCTCAATATAACAAGTCTAAGAACTAATCTTCATATTGCTAAAATACAAGTTTTTCTATGTTTACTTTTTAATGTATGACTGACCAGGTGACATGTTTGTAATTGGACAAAGGAAAAATATTTAATTTTACAATTTGCTGAGAGGTGGGACCATTAGTGACCAAGCTCATGCAGTTCTTTGGAAAATGAAAGTAGACCAAATATCTGCACTGAATTGCTAAAACTTAGTGAAATTTTAGTGATTTGGTAGCCAAGTTCTGAATTTGGTACAGAACCTCTCTGTATCTGGCAGTTTCTTCCCATCAACAATAGTAAATCTAGGTATGGGAGAAGTTTTTAGAGTATGGAACTAAAAAAGAACTTGGCTTGTTTTCTGACAGATGTCTATAGTATATGTTTTCTTTATCAGTTATGTCATCATACTTCTTAGATATCATGACATACTGAGAAAAACAAAGAAAGATGTCCTTTGAAGTATATGTATGTTTTTAAGAATATATATACACATATTTCTTTCCACCATTAATGTTCACATTCAGTCTTCATTCCTCTTACCATGGGCAGGTCTTTCAGGATCTGTATTCCATCTCCAGGACCCATGTGTGCTATGTGGTTAAAATTAGTTGGGTTAGAAATTAATTTATTTCTCATTTCTGGATCTCGTAGCATCTCTCTGTAAGATAAGACAACTGTTTAGTCATTGTGTTCACAGTCTAGATAACTTATGAAAAAAATCAAGCATACTTACTTATTTTAAGTTAAAAATAAAACTCATAGTTCACATTAATAAGAATAAATTAGAATACAGAATATACCCACCCTTACTTAGGTGGTAGATATGATACCTGCTTTGTTTTAAATTTTAAATAACAGATATTATGATTTGGGGTGGAAAAACAGAGAGGGTCCTTTAAAATACTTAAGATACCAAGGTATTTCTGTTGTATTTTATAGTTAATTCTGAATTTTATGTTTCTAAAGATAATTTATAATGTTTTAGAAATGTTTTTATATGTAACTGGGATTATACTACAAGTCTACTTCTGTTTGCTCATGAAGAGAACAATTAATCTGAACTTCTTAGATTTACTGTAGCACAGTTATGTTTATATGCATACACTGCAGAAGGCACACATTACAAAAATTATAACTATTTCATATGCATACATAAATAAATAAAAATAAGGTACTTTAATTAAATGCAAACTCATGACTTTGGGAATATTTATAGTGACACTGAGAAGTTACATTTATTATTGCAGTTTCTGACACCACAGGAGAATGACAGATTTTCAGATATCAAATTTTCCTTTCAAATCAAATATGGTATTATAGCATTATATATAGTCCTTCAGATGCTACAAGGATATATGGATATAGTATAAATTACATCTCTACCTCCTCTGTTGCATCCTTTCCTCTTCTGGAACTCTGAAGGAATAGCGCCGCTTATTGTTAACATTTCTAACCATTTGTTTCCTACTATTATCTGATGTTTCAGGAACTACCAGTTCATCCCCTTCTGTTTACAAAAATATAAAAAGAATAATGATGTTGTTTTAACTACTAAAATGCTTTTCATTCACGAATCTCCAAGACAGTAAAAACATTAATTATACAAGTATATGCAACTTTGATTTTTAAAACAGTAATGTGTTGATAACATAGTAAATAATTTTCAACAGAACATATGTAAACAGATATATGTTGAAACTAAACACAGCTTACAAAATAAATTTTCACTTTTACTTGATTATAAGCATAATATGACCTAATGTTACTATAAAAAAAAACTGTAATTGCCTTGGTATCCTATCACTGACTAGCCACCCCATCTCAATATCTACACACTGTTTCCCTCTCCTTCCAGGTGTTGGTTTCAATGACTTAGGGTGTTAAAAAGCTGCTATTATTAACTCACACAGTAGTCAGACAGTTTCTTCCATCAACAAGTTATTCATGTAAATAAGAATTACAATTATTTTTAAATAATAAAAAATTTCCTTTTTTATAGCTGCAAGATATGGAGAAAGGAAAAGGAATTGTACTCGCATTATTTTCCTTTCCTAAAGGTAAGAATCTGTCTTTATTTCTACTCTGCTGATCTTGGGAAGAGATGATATTTAATCATATACACCTAGTAATCCAGTGCCCATCTTATCCTATGTCAGTCTTAGTATCTAGAAGTAAACAAAACATGCTGGGCTATGTGAACACACTATAAGGTTGAAATGGACAACTGTATACACATAATGTGACAGGAGATGTCATTATCTAAATAAAATAAGGAAAAAGATAAAAAGTAATCTTCAGAAATTTTCAAAACCCAGAAAGCTAAAGTGAGAAGAAGGAGCAAAGATGCCAACGGGCCTGTAAATAAATCAAAGCAGATAGTTATCAAAAAAGTGACAATATTCTTCTAGTATAAAAATGTAGCTTAGTCAGACTGCTTTCCTAACAATAAACGTTAAGAGAATGGAATTTTTAAGGTGAATGAGAACGTGGGACACAATTTTGGAATTTGAGGATTATGAGGTTTGTAAAGAAGGTCTTAGAGAATTACGGTGGCAATGGAAGATTTTGAACAGCCAGAAGGCTGCAGAAGCACTTTGAATTCTTGGACGACTGAGGAGAAAGCAAGAAACAGAAAAAGAAAGGATCTCTTGGAAATGAGATTTCCTTCCTTTGTCAAAAAACAAGACAACTATTAAAGTTTTGTCAGCTCTCCCTTCTCTAAGCTCCACCTTTACTTGTAGCCTAGAGTAGAAAGATGAAAGCATGGGAAAAGACAAGTTGGAATACACATTGTCCTAAAGATATGCAGAGGGAATATGGACACATTTTTATAACCAGCATGGTTACACACAGTGAGAATAGGGTAGAGTCAATCTCATACAAATATCTGGAGTTTCTCTAAGAGAGAATACAGACATACTTTGGAGATACTGCAGAGTTGGTTCCAGACCACAATAAAGTGAATTACACAAGTTTTTTGTTTTCCCAGTGCCTATAAAAGTTATGTTCACATTATATTGAGGTCTATTAAGTATGCAACTGCATTGTGTCTAAAAACAACAATGTGTATAACTTAATTAAAAAATACTTTATTGTGAAAAAATGCTAAGAATCATCTGTACGTTCAGTGAGTAATAAGCTTTTTGCTGGTGGTGTCTCATCTTGATGTTGATGGCTGCTGACTGATAAGGTTGGTGGCTGCTGAAGATTAAGGTGGCTATGGCAATTTATTCAACTGAGACAAAAAGTTTGTTGCATGGATCGACTCTTCCTTTTATGAAAAATTTCTTTGAAGTATGCAATGCTGTTTGATAGCATTTTACCCACAGAACTTCTTTCAGTATTCGACTCAATCTTCCAGACCTTGCCTCTGTCCTATCATCTGAGTTTAGGTAAAATTCTAAATCCTTTTTGTCATTCAACAACATTCATAGCATCATCACCAACATCAGATTCCATCTCAAGAAATCACTTTCTTTGCTCGTCCTTAAGAAGCAACTCTTCACCTGTTAATGTTTTATTATGATACAGCAACTCAGTCACATCTATAGGATCACTTCTAATTCTAGCAATTCTCTTGCTCTTTCAGTCACATCTACAGTGATTTCCTCCACTGAAGACGTCAAGTCCTCGAAGTCATCCATGAGGGTTGGAATCAGCTTCTTCCAAATTCATTTAATGTCAATAATTTGACCTCCTCCGATGAATCACAAATGTTCTTAATGGCATCTAGAATGGTAAATCCTTTCCAGAAGGTTTACAACTGTTTTTCCCAGATCTTTTAGCAGAACCACTATGACAGCTATCACCTTACAAAATGTATTCTTTATTAAATGGAAAGACTTAAGAGTAGAAATTATTACTCCTTGATTCACGGGCAGCAGAATGAATATTGTGTGAGCTGGCATGAAAACAACATTCATCTCGTCAATTTCCATCAGAGCTCTTAGGAGACCAGGTACATTGTCAATGAGCATAATATTTTGAAAGGAATCCTTTTGTTTCTTTTTTTCTGAGCAGTAGGTCTCCACAGTGTGCTTAAGATATTCAGCAAACCATGCTGTAAACAGATGTGCTGCCACCTAGCCTTTTTGTTCCATTTACAGAACATAGCCGGAGTAGATTCAGCATAATTCTTAAGAGCCCTACAATTTTTTTTGAAAGATAAGGGAGCACTGGCTTAAACTTAAAGTCAACAGTTGTATTAACCCCTAACAAGTGAGTCAGTCAAGTGAAGTTTTGAAGACAGGAACTGACTTCTCTTCCCTAGCTACGAAAGTCCTAAAGGGCATCTTCTTCCAATAGAAGATTTTCATCTACATTGCAAATCTATTGTTTAGTGTAGCCACCTTCATCAATTATTTTTAGCTAGATCTTCTGGATAACTTGCTGCAGCTTCTCCATCAGCACTTGGTGTTTCACCTTGTTCTTTTAAGTTATGATTTTTTTTCCTTAAACCTCATGAACCAACCTCTGCTAGCTTCCAACTTTTCTTCTGTAGCTTCTTTACCTCTCTCAGCTTTCACAGAATTGAAGAGAGGGCCTAGGTTTTGGCTTAAGGGAAAGTTGTAGCTAGTTTGATTTTCTATTTAGACCACTCAAACTTTGTCCATAACAGGAAAAAGTCTGCTTCACTTTCTTATCATTAATGTGTTCACTGGAGTAGCACTTTTAATTTCTTTCAAGAACTTTTACAACTTGGCCGTCTGGCACAGGGTCCTAGCTTTTGGCCTATGACAGCTTTCAACATGCCTTCCTTACTAAGCTTAATTATTTCTAGTTTTTAATTTAACGTGAGAAATGTGCGATGCTTCTTTTCAACTGAACACTTAGAAGGTATGGTAGGGTTATTAATTGGTCTAACTTCAATACTGTTGTGTCTCAGGGAATAAAGAGGCCTGAGGAGAGGGACGGAGTCAAGGAATGGCTTGCTGATGGGGCTGTCAGGGCATACACAACATTTACATGGGCATGGTGCACCAAAACAATTACTACAGTAACATCAAAGACCACTGATCACAGATCACTATAACAGATATACTAACAGTGAAAAAGTATAATAAAAACAAGAGAATTATCAAAATGTGACAGAGAGCTACAAAGTGAACACATACTGTAGGGAAAAAGATGCCAACAGACTTTACTTGTGTGACTTAGGGGTGCCACAAACCTTCAATATGTAAAAAAAAAAATGCAAATCTGTAAAAAGCAACAAAGCAAAGAGTGGTCAAATGAGGTATGTCTGGACAAAACTAAGTATAGGGTCTTGGATGTGAAGAGCCTAAAAGCTAAAGTTTCATCAGCTTCATGGTAAATCGAACTCTGAGTTCGATTACACTTCCAGTACCTGAGTATCCTTTCTCAAGTCATACTGGAATATCCTCCTATCATAGATTTCTGCACAGTGACCAGTTTGTACACCACAAACCTCCCGTTCCAAGAGGATGTACCAAACCAGAAGCCAAGCAATTTATGTATTCCAGAATTAAAAATAAAACAATAATGACAAAAAATATACTCTTGATAGATTTTTTTTTTGAAAGTGGAATATACAAATGTACTGGAGGAATGTGGAGGGTAAGGTAAGAAAAGAATTAAGATAATAATCTCACTACCCAGAGATAACTAGCATAAATGTTTTCATGTGTTTTTTTGAGGTCAGTGTGTTTACTTATCTTTAAGTCAATTTAAATTATTGTAAATACATAATATCTCATAAATATATCTTAAATAAACCTACCACAAAAGATCAGAAATGTATAAATATCTCTGTTATGGAGAAATTTGTTGCTATCCATGAAAATAATTTTTTTTTTTTTTTGAGTTGGAGTGTCACTCTGTTGCCCAGACTGGAGTGCAGTGGCCACTCCAGGCCACCGCAGCCTCGACCTGCTGGGCTCCGGCGATCCTTCCGCCTCAGCCTTCCGAGTAGCCAGAATTATAGGCGCGCGCTACCACACCCAGATAATTTTTTGATTTATTGTAGAGATGAGGTCTCGCTGCCCAGGCAGGTCTCGAACCCGCGGGTTCAGGCAATCCACTCACCTCAGCCTCCCAAAGGCACGGGATTACAGGCTGAGCTACCAAGCCTGGCCCGAAAATAATTATTATATAGAAGAGGATACTATAATATTTGTTAAAAAGTGAGATTTTTAAAAACCATTTGGACATACTATAACTGGCAAACACATTTAAAATATGTAGACATGCCGGGCTCGGTGGACACTCATCTAGAGTTCCCGTTTGGGACTTTAGGGTTTAGCACTTCTGAAGTGCTGATGTCAACATGGGAAGATGCAGCAACAAGAGGAGAGTCAGGAGTGCCCAGAATCAGGAAGGAGAATGCAAACCTGGGTGTTACAGGAGAAGGTCCTTTGGGCAGTGACCAAGGTAGTGAGGTGAGACTTTCACACATGTAATTATATACCATATATATAAAATGCCAGGCAGACTGTCTACAAATTTTTTTTTTTTTTTTGAGTTGGAGTCTCACTCGGTCGCCCAGACTGGAGTGCAGTGACCACTCCCGGCTACTGCAGCCTCGACCTGCTGGGCTCCAGTGATCCTTTCGCCTCAGCCTTCTGAGTAGCTGGAATTACAGGCATGCGCTACCATGCCTGGCTAATTTTTTGATTTATTGTAGAGATGAGGTCTCGCCAAGTTGCCCAGGCGGGTCTTGAACCCGCATTCTCAGGCAATCCACTCACCTCAGCCTCCCAAAGCGCGGGATTACAGGCTGAGCCACTGAGCACAGCTTATCTTAACATATTAAAAGAGTGTTATAGTGACCACGATCATAGACTTGGAGCAAGATACACTTGAGTTTAAATCTGGATTGACACTTATTATTCATGTGACCTAGGGCAGTCAACTTAAAGATAACATTTCCATTAGCAATTCTATTAATATATATATTTTCTTACCTGCCATCTTATTTTTGAAATATATTAATCTAATTGTTTCCAATCCTAAAAGATTTAATGATCCTTCATTGTTTAAGGGTCGCACCTAAAATAATAAAAATTAAATTAGGATTCCAACAAAACCTTTAAAAATTAAATCATAAAACATTTGGCCTATTTATAAAGCACACACTATTAAGAATTTTCATTTATCCGCTTCAAAACACAGCCTTCTCAGAAAAAACAACAAAAACTTTACAACAATTCTGACTAGAAAGGTATAATATTATCTAATTTGAACAAACAAATTTATAATGATAACATTTAAGGAAAGACTATCCTGGGCAGGTAAACAAAATTAAGAAGAAATACATTTAAATCTCAAGCTATGACTTTCTAAAGCCTATAATAACCAAATACACACTAAAAAGATACCAACACAGATGCTTTATAAATTCTTATTATCAAAAACTAAATGCACCCAAATAATGGGGATAGAAGTGCAGATCACTGGGACTAGAAAGGACGGTCAATAAATGGTCACGGAGCAACTAATTATATGGAATCAACAGAGTTGAATCCCTACTTCATACCATATACAAAAAAATCAATTCCAAAGGCATTAAAGACATACATGTAATAGGTAAAGTTTTAAAATGTTTGGAAGAAAATAAAGGCTGTATCTTTATGACCCTTAGGTAGGAAAGAGTTTCTTAAACAAGAGAAAAAGACAAACCTAAAGGATAAGAAAGAAACATATAACAACATTAAAACCAGTAACTTCTGTTGAGCTAAATACAAATGGGTAGGTTACAAAAAGAGAAAAGATTTAAATATCCGTTATTAACCCAGTATTCACACAATATAAAAAAATTCTAATAAATCAAAATTTTAAAAATGGCCAATCCAACAGAAAAACAAGCAAAAACTATGGCCAGGCATTTCATGGAACAGGAAATATGAATGACAAACAAACAAAAAAAAGACTTTCAACCATATAATTAATTAGGGACATGCAAATTAATACTTGAGATACTACTTTGTAACCATTTACAAAAACTATGAATTCTGACAACAAAAAGCGCTAGAGAGGATGTGGGTCGGTAGGAACCCTTATATACTGTTGATGGGAGCATCAATTAGTCCAATGACTTTGGAAAATTGTATGACAATTTCGTAAAACTGAGCAGTTGCCGTGTCCCATCAATTCTACTTCAAGGCATGTGACTTAAAGAAAATCCTGTATACATACTCCAAAAGACATATGCAGCAATGTCCACAATAGCAAAAAGCTAGGAATTAATTCAAACATCTGGCAAAGAATAGTGATAAGTTCACCCAAAAGATTATTTTATAGTACTAAAAAGCAATAAACCATAGTGTACATGTAACAATGTGAATGAATCTCAGAAACACAGTAAATAACTAAAAAAGCAAGACAGAAGATGAAAATACATTATAATATTTTTATAAAGCTCAAAACCAAGAAAAACTAAGCAAGTTGCTTAGGAACATTTAAATATGCAAAAATTCTGTGTTTTAAGAAAAGCAAGAGAATGATAAGCACAACATTCAGGATGTTGACTTTTCTCTGGAGAGAGGGAGGGGAAAAGGATAAAGGAGAAATACCCAGGTAGATGCAGTGATATTGGTAATATTCTAGCTTAAAGTTAGGAGGCAGGTTCATGAGTGATCAGTTTATTATTATGCTTCATAAGGACCATGTATTCTTTCATATTGTGAAAATTACATGATACAAGTAAAACAGAAAACGAAGTGTAACCAACCCAGATTTACAATTGAGAGCACATTTTTGTTGCTTTATATAATGTTGCAGTATTTATCAGAGCTTTTTAAACTACTGATGTGATTTAAAATTGGGGCAAATTTTAAAATATGGCTTTGGCTACTTTCTCTTATCTATTTCTCTAAACCCTGCCCCTCAACTAATAATAAATGCTGCATATACCATATATATCTATATGAAATTCTTACTCTTCATTTTTGTAAAATGGCAGTTCTATACAGGTAAAAATTCTCTTTATGTTATGGAAACACAGGGATGTATTAAGAAAATATTAAGTTTTATTAGGAACACGTGAAACTTTCATTTTTCATTCATGAAACAAATATAGCTTTGGTTCTACGCTTAATCACTTTTTAGCCTGTGAAATATGTCCTTATGAGATTAAACATTATATACCATTATATGAAAATAGTTAAAATTAATAATAATCATATTCTCCCTCAGGGTTTTTTAATCCAAAAGTGGAAGATAACACATCTTAAGTTGCAGAATATATTGTTGTTGTTCATCATGATAACAAACATACTTTACATAAACTAAATATAATAAAAATAGTATGGTCTGAGTTATTTATAATGAAATTAACTAGCTTTATTTCTGTTTCTATTTTCTTACTCTTTGTTAAGTCCCAATCACCAATTACACAGGAAATGCCAAAGTAATGAAAAATATCTAAATAGTCATATTAGTGTTTTCGTTTATAGTCATTACTTGGCTTAACCTATATTTTAATGCTAAATTACCTTTTTGAGAGGAAGAGTCTGAATCCATTCCATGGAATTCACATCAAAAATATCAACTGCATTTTCACTATACACTGAGAGATAAGGTGCATTGTAACCTGGGAGAAAGGAAGGAGGGAACAGCCTGCTGATTACTTTTACCTATTAAACCCCCAGATTTGAAAGGTCTATACTATCTAACTGCAAAGTAGAATTCACCAACATCCTAGTGTTATCATATAATATCCAGATCAAAGCAAACAGAATATAAGTTGTAAATGAAGAATTGACATACCATGGCTCAGATTATATAGCCACAACATTCTGTTAACACCAGGGGTATAATATTCCCTTGCTCAACATGAGTTCTATAAAAGAACTGCATTACATTTTCAAGTATTTGATTCCTAAAGTAGTTAAGTTATTGACACTGAAACAAACTTACAAAGTAGATAAATCTTTAGTATGTGTTCTAATCCCAGTTATGAATGTATAATAAAGCACCTTGGCATGCCTACATAAACAGGGCAGATGTTCAACACATACTTGCTGAAAGAGTGAATATCAATTAATGGTGACACAGCAAAGACAGATTAAATGATTTACCTAAACTTAGGTCACAAATTGTATTATTGGCAGAACTATTTATAAAAGTCAGATATTCCAACTCTTACTACTCCACATTAGAAGTAATACTTTGAATTTCTATCTGACTCAGTTACAAAACAACATTTATTCTACATATGAAGCCATTGATAAGAGTATAAGTTTCAGAATAAACAAAACATTAAAAATAGTTAAGTCTGAGTGAGTAGGATATGAGATATTTTTCTTTCATTCATTTTATCTAGATTTCCTAATGTTTCTATAATAAGCATGTATTGCCATTCTAAACATTCTTCCCCTGAACCTTTAAACTTGATTAGACCCACACCCATCATTTCTCCTTCTATCTTGTTACAGTCGAAGAGGTTTCACTCCTCCTGTCCCAAATAATTTTTCCACCTGTTTTCTGAATTTCATCCTCTCTAGCCTTCCTGGTGATCTTACTCTACTTCCTGTATGCCCCAAAGACAACCTTTTCGAAGTAGTTCCTTAATGGTTCTTTCCCTTCAGCATTTAAATATGTTCAAGTATTTCCTATTAAAAACAAACAATTTGGATTAGATACTCCTCCTATGTGGTTCTACAGAACTCTGAACTTCTGCTATCATAGCACTTATAGTCTACTGCACTTATAGTCCACATACTTGCTTTATCATGAATCTTTTCTACTGTACTCTATGGTCTGTGAGGGTAAGACTGTGTCCATTATGCTCATTGCTATATCTCAAACAGTGCAAAGGCACATATTCAATAATAACTAGATTATTACTCAATAATAAAAGTATTTTAAAAGTATTACATATTTATTACTATCTCCATTTCTTGAAAGAGTAAAATAAGCAATGTTAAATACCTACCTATCTAGATAAAAATGTAAAACTGAGTAATACCTCTTCATAGATGCTACACTATACCTTTACATAATTGATTCACTTAGTAACTTACTTCTCCAGCATATGTTCTATGTGCTACTGATGCTTATAAACACTATGTTTTGGGAACAATGAAGATAACAATTTAGGGTTATTTTGAAATACAGCATGAAATTAAAAAATTCATCTCAGTAAAATATTCCACAGAAGGATTAGCTTTGATTAGTACCTTTTAAAGTTGGCCCTTTTGGCCTAGGTTACTACATATAGCTTTTACATATATATTAACATAATTAATATTTAGGAAAAATCTTAAGAATTACTTAAAAAACCCGTTATTAACAATGACAACATTTTAGGAGATGAAATGGAAGAAAAGGACAGAAATAAGAAAGTCATAAGAAAGAGATCTTACAACAAGAGGAAGGATTTGCTGGCCACATCAATTCCTGTTGTCTAGATCTTCGGCCCTGGCAGTCAGTATATATCCCAATGCTGTTAAAACACAGCAGATATTCTTTACTGGAGATCTCAACTGCGCAGATAGCATCCATTGGTTGATGTGCAATAAATGATAGTGTATGGTCATTTGAATGGAGCATACTGTATGGACTTCCTTCTCCATTCAAAGGGTATCTTAAAAATCCTGATTGGAATCCCACACAGAGTTGTTCACTGAAGACTGCCATCCACTGGACATTATATGGGACTTGAATTTCTTTAAATTTTCTGTGACGGGTCTTGCTCTGAAACAGTTCATAACAGAGGACCTGCCTTTTCATAGCCACACACAGGCATGTGAGAGCTCCATGGTGCACCTTTCCAGAAGTTATGGTTTGACACCCTTTAGTTTCTGCCAGCTTGTAAAAATCAGTCTCTCGCCCATCCAAAGCGGACATAGGAAAAAGTCGTACATGACGATTTCGTCCTGAGATCACAGCAACAAGCTGATCATTTGGAATGAGTTCAATCTGATGAATCTTCTTATTGTCACCAACTCTAATAATTTCTACACACAGAAATAATAATAAATCAAGTGAAAAATAGCTGTATTTATTAATCATATTCCAATTATACTCAAAAGCATATAAGTCAATGTATAGATGGGAAAGCATATAAGTCAACGTATAGATGCGTAAATGAAAGAATAAGAAATCAGAAATCACAGAGAAAAAGGAGATAACTAAACCTATTATAAGATAACTTAACTTACCTAGAGCAGGTATTACATTTAGCCCTGAGATTTCTGGAAGCCAAGGCAAAAAGTTCTTGTATAAGAGCATGTCAAATTTTCAAGGAAAAATTTTTTTTTTTTTTTTTACTGGTACTAAATTCTAGGGGCCATCACTGTGGGGTTCCTATTTTAAAAAACTCAGAAATTGAGGAACTCATATTTTTCTGAAGGTACTTCTATGGGTAATAAATTAATGAAATTTAAATGTAACATCAAAAAGGGTATTTGATCTCAAACCAGGCAAAGTGGGGACCAAAGGGAGGCCCAAACTTTACCTGTATCATGTCCACTTGTATAACTAATCCTGAATTGTACCCCACATATTTAAAATCAAATATAAAAAATTTAAATGTATTGTTTCCCCATGATCTAACTTCATATGAAGATAAAAACATATTATATTTATGAATACCAAGTTAAATTGGATTCTCTTTATTTCACCTAGCATTTAGTTTCTCCCTAGAAGAAAAATCTGTTGTACTGAACCACAGGGATAAAAAACCCCAAACAAACACATTGTAATAGTTGTCACCTCTTACAGTACTAATAGAACAAAAAAAAAATAAAGGTTTTTTTTCATGTACCATCTTTAGAAATGCAATCTGAGTTTATACAGAACTGTTAAATAAAATGACACAATAAAGACAATATACATTTGAAGTTTTAGAACTCGGGGATAGTAGAAATTAACAAATAATCTTTTAATTTACAAACATCAATCTACATCTGCAAAATTTCAGTTACAATATAAACAATAGCAAATCCTGCTCTTTTTAGAATTTAGAATCTAAAGTTAAACGTTTTCTTTCTTTCTTTCTTTTTTTTTTTGAGTTGGAGTCTCACTCTGTTGCCTAGACTGGAGTGCAGTGGCCGCTCCCGGCCACCGCAGCCTCGACCTGCTGGGCTCCGGCAATCCTTCCGCCTCAGCCTTCCAAGTAGCTGGAACTACAGGCGCGCGCTACCACGCCCAGCTAATTTTTGATTTATTGTAGAGATAAGGTCTCACCACGTTGCCCAGGTGGGTCTCGAACCCGCGGGCTCAGGCAATCCACTCACCTCGGCCTCCCAAAGCGCTGGGATTACAGGCTGAGCCACCAAGCCCGGCCTAAACATTTTCTAACAACATATGACTTAAATCATTCCAAAATAATGACATTTTCTCTTACCATCTTTGGTGACATGCACAACAAATAACCCTTCTTCATTTCCCAAAGCTATCCTTTCGTGATCTATGTAAGACATAAATATGAGGCATTTTTATTATGTAAAACCATGTAAAGCTAATAGACTAAACCAGATAATAAAGACATTGATACAAAAAAAGATATAAATAAATAAATAATCAAAATATAGGAATAACAATTTACACTATTAAACATTTGCTTTCAGATTACAGTGGCAAATATCTCATGTCTTTTTGAATAAAATAATCATTAAAATAATCTACATCAATCCTTACAAAAAGAAGTAAATGCTTATTTAATTAATGCTGAAAAAATGGAGATTCTAGCTTTTAATGTCATCGGTTTAGTTCCCTTTCTTAGTTTGGGAGGAAAATATTGTGAAAGACATTTGAACACTACTCACTGAAGTTTTCAGTATTTACTGGAAAGTAACAAAAGAGTTGGCTGTATATGAAAGAATATACCAAAAATTTAAACCTCCTGACACAGAAGCTGCCATTTGTTGAGGGCATTTTTATGCAGGGCACTATGTGTTTTGTAATCTATCTTATTTAAAATTCCCAATAACTTTATAATGGTAATTACTATCTATATTTTACACATTAAACTCTAAAAAATTAACTTATTCTTAGTTACACAAGCAGAAATTAGAATAAGTTATTCTTTAGCACTATTATTTTTTCAGAAGAAAATGCACTTGGAAAGTGTATTTATTCCTGCTTACTGAAAAATAAAGATTTTGATACAGGTCTCATTCATTCAGTAAACATTTACTGAGCATTTGTGATATAATACATAGTATGTTGGACACTGGGGATTCCTGGATGGAAGCCAATCCCTATTCACAAGGTAGATTAGTAAACAATTATGACATGATAAATGTTATAAATTCATACCTATGATTGCTGCTGCTTGAGTTGTTTTAATGAGGGGTAGAGTGCTGTCATAAGCCTCTTTGGGAACATAGACTGAGCGGTCTCTGAATTTGTTTTTCTTCAAAATCTTGTGCAATTCACTCAGCACTCCCACCCACTTACTCTTCTCATTCTCACTATCTGCTAGCATCAGGATTGAACATTTGTTATTAGATGCTGAGAGCTGGGAAGCTGTGACCTAGAACAAGTTAATCAGTATCCATGATATTAGAAAACAAATACCCTTTATGCTAGTTTCATGATTATGTTAGTGTGCTTAGCATTCACCAGTAAAAATGAGCATTCATTAAATGACGCCTTTACTGATCAGAATAACTAGTTTTGACACTAGAATGCATGACATAGCAAAGGTGGCAGTTTTCATTCAAAATGTTAGAATCATTTTTATTTTCCTTGCTATCAAAGTGCCAAAACATTATCACTAAAAAAGCATCATACATATGCATATAACAACAATACCTGACATTTATTGAGTAATTACTGAACACCAGGTAGATCTAAGCACTTTATAAGTACTAACTAATTTAATCCTGTTAATATCTTAATAAGTTAGGCATTGTCATTATATCCTTATTTTAAATATGAAAAAACTATGATACAGGGAAATTAAATAATCTCCAAGGGCATACAACTAGAAGTCTGGGATCCTATGTCCATGCTCTTAAGCAATACACCATACTGACTTTCAACTTGTTTTAAAAAATCAGTAATGCTCAGAAATACTTACATTGTTACTTTACAACAATTCACATCACCATTAAGAATGTAGAAAGGTTATAATGCCTGTTTTGAACACAGCCTTTCAAAGGTCCAGCAGATCACTTGAATTAGTATTTAAATGAAGGTTTATTATTATACAAACTGCACTGACAATCAGAACAAATTTAAATTTTATACATATGAATTTCTTATTAAAAGTAATTTAAGCAAAAGTGACAATAAACTCACACTATGCAAATCAATTATAGATAAGTGGGCCTCTCTATAGGTTCCATCGGTGGTTAGGAGGAGAATACATATTTGTCAGTTTGGAACTAAGAGACTAAGTATAGCCTTTGTCTGGTCTTGTACTCAGACACAAGATTCATAAATACTAAGCAGACAGGCATAACAATAGGGCAGTAGTCTTTTTTTTTTTTTTTTTAACTTCAATTGTCTTAATTTACCAACTCAAGATCTAATAGTGGTAAATGGCCTCCAAAGATGGCTACCTACAATTCCTTCTATAGAATTTCATTTTTCTTATGAAGAGGTGGAGACTATTTCTCCTCCTCTTAAATCTGGGCTCACTTCATGACTTGCTTTGACTAACAGAATGCCGAAGGTTATTATACCTGTGTTAGGCCTAGTGCTTAAAAGTCTTGATAATTTCTTTTGCTCTCTTAGAAGCAAGTTACTGGGAGCTCAGTCAGATTATGTAATGATTAGAGACCATGAAGAGTCCACAAAGAGTCGAACTGAGATCACTCAGTTAACAGTCAGCACCAAGTCTCCAGATGTAAGAGGGAGATCATTTGAGATGCTCTGGGCCCAAAAGGGCTGAATGTAGCCACATTAGTCAACTCAGCCAACACCACAAGAACTGTAGAGCAGATCCACAGAATAGTGAAAAATAATAAATCATTGATGGTTTAAGCTACTAAGTTTTGGAATGGTTGTTAAAAAGCATTAGGTAACAAAAACACATTAATTTTGAAAGTGAGAGTCTTAAAGAGAGAAACTTTTTTTTTCAGTTGGAGTCTCACTCCGTTGCCCAGACTGGATTGCAGTGGCACACTCACGGCCACCCCAGTCTTGACCCGCTGGGCTCCTACGATCCTTCCGCCTCAGTCATCCAAGTAGCCAGAGCTACAGGTGCGTGCTACCACATCCAGCTAATTTTTGATTTATTGTGGAGATGAGGTCTTGCCAAGTTGCCCGGGCTGGTCTTGAACCTGCAGGTTCAGGCAATCCACTCGCCTCGGCCTCCCAAAGTGCTGGGATTACAGGCTGAGCTACCGAGCCCAGCCAAAACTTCTATTTTTTAAGAGTTTGCGAAACCTCACACATACTCAATTTTTCCATGTAGTAATATTTATTTGAAAACTGAATTGGAACTCAAAAGTATAATCTATCAGAAAATATTTTAGAAGCCATATATTGATACTTTCTACAGGTCTTTCACTAATTAAATATTAGTACCAATTTCCTATACTTTCAAATATTGGATGATATGGAATATAAGATTTGGTTCTAGTCATTGTAGGCTTGATTTATATGAAGAGGCAAAACATACTCATTAAGAACAAATAATTCAATGATCAAACTATGATGCACACACTTACTCTAAATATACAGGGTATATCTTTTCGACTTGCATGAATAACATCAGAAGCCAAGACTGAACTCACAGAAAATTCTTCATCCCTGAATGAAGAGTGAAACATTAAAAGTTAATATATGTGGCTATGTGTGTGTGGTTTTGGATGTGAATCTACATAACACATATGAAAAAATCTTCAAAGTTTAACTGCACATAACACCCAAGATGAATTTTTAAAATAATTTCATTATTTAATTAATAGTAGTAATTAATAGTGCCCCAAATAATTATCAGGAATAACTTAGCAGCAGCACATCATACAAGAGCCAGAAATAATTGCTGGCTTACCCAAAGCCACAAGGCTAGTAAATACACATGTAGAGCTGGGATTTGAATTCTGGCAGGTTTCCAGAGCCTCCAGTGAGCCCTCTTGTCTCCAATAATAAATCTTAAGTGCCCGCAACCCAGCTCATCTGATATTTTATTGTTCCTTCAACATCTAAAACTTATTTCCTCCACAATAATTTGTTTCTTCTGATTTACTTAATTTTGTTATTGGTATTATCATTTCCTTGGTTTTGAAGGCATGACACCTTAGTTCTATCTTTGATTCTTCTTCCTGTCAGCCAGTTCTGTCAGATTTCCCTCACTGATATTTCTTGAAGTTATTCCTTCATATCTTGTATTTGTATTTCGTATTTGCGGAAGAAGAGAAAGTGTATGAGGTACTGGTGTGAAATGTCCATGTGAGCTGTAGCTGGAAATTCATTGTGAGAGATGGATTGATTTATCTGAACTGGAGACAAGTTTGGGAGGCATCAGGGCTGAGGTGACGGCTAGAGTTGAGTAAACAAGATCACTCAGGGACAGCGCCTGGAGTGATAAGAAGGAGTAAAGGAGAACATTCAAGGGACAGGGAAGAAACTGAAAAATGAGACCAGAAGCATTCAAGAACTATACTTACTTAAATGGTAACTGATTCACTCATTATGCCTTCCAAGAGCTTTTATGATTTTTATTTTCTTTCCTCATACTGGAATTACACTCTAAGCTTTTAGGTGATGATATAAACTTCACATATTAGGTCTCCATGACTCCAGCAACTTTAATACTGGTATTTTGGACTCAAATACCAGCTTCTTTTCCTTGACTCCTAACTCCACACACTCAACACACATACTAACCTTACCTCCTATTATTTATTTATTTATTTGTTTTTGAGTAAGGGTCTCACTCTGTCACCTAGGCTGAGTGCAGTGGCATGATCATGGCTCACCGCAGCCTTAATCTCCTGAGCTCAGGTGCTCCTCCCTCTTCAGCCTCCTGAGTAGCTGGAACTATAGGCACATACCACCACACTCAGCATTTTTTTATTTTTTGTTGAGATGAGGTCTCATCATGTTGCCTATGCTGGTGTTGAACTCCTGGACTCAAGCAATCCTGCTGCCTCAGTCTCCCAAAGTGTTGGAATTATAAGTATGAGCCATCGCACTTGGCTGACCTCCTATTTTTAATTGTTACTACAGTAATATTAGTAAGTTAGGTAATTAATATGAAACCATGACAATACTATTTTTAAAAAATTAGAAACTTTAAAATTTCTATGTTACAATGATATAAATATTTTTACCTTAGAAAGCTTACCTCATGTCAATCACTTGACTAATGACAACACTGGGCTGAGATGCTTTTCCTTCGGCAATATCATACAGAAAGAGTTTGAAGTCACAAACTACAGCCAATGATCTTTGCCATCCTTTCTTCACTCCAGCTGGCTTAGGAATCTTATGTTTTACACAAACAGGCAAACAAATAAATATAACAACCAAATGAAAATGTCAACCAGAGCCCCTCTAATTATATATATAATTTGCATGGTGAAAACCTAAAGGTAATACACATATGTTATAAGTCTGCCACACTGGTTGCTTAAAGCAGCAGATGGGACACGTATCATTAACATGAGAACTCGTGAGAACGTAGTCCTCAAACATTGACTTTATATTCTAAAAAAAAAATGTATATGGTACATTTTGACTCACCAATAATTCATTAAAATAACAGTCATGATTTTCTTTCTAAACAGCACAAAAGTCAAATTTGGCAATAAATGAAATTCAGCTTACACTGTAAGTATTAGCCAAGATAACATGATTATGCCTTCATAACGTCTCCTCATTCATAACCATGTGCCATCTCTCTCAAAGACCAGGTGCTAAAGACTTCTTTATGAAGATTTTATGACAAGATAGTAACAATACAGAAACGTTTCAGATATTTTAGAATTTATTTCCAGAAAAATGCTAGACTTTTTGTTTTCAAATCATTACTCTAGTTGAAATAAAATTATTAGATGCATTTTACTCATTTATATTCTGTCAAGTACAATGTTCTTAAAGTGATTGGATTTTATTTTGATTCATTAATAAACCTTAAAAGATTAATTGAAACCCAATTTAACCACACTTACCCTGACATGACCTTCATATGCTGTTCCTATTCCTTTCTGAGGATCTATACCCAGGGGACCTTTTGTCTGTTCAGGAGGAACTGGACAAGCGGTTGGAGCTTTGTTTACACAAGTTATATGACATGAGAATCCACACACTTTTAGAGAAAAAAAAGAAATGTTTGATAAAAATTCATTTTAACAAAAAGAAAATTACCAAGCACTCACTGCATGCAAATGCTATGTTAGATAAATAGTTATCTCTGATTTTACTTTAAATAATTATCACTTGCTTACCAATAAGAATTTCAGCGAGAAATAGTAAAATTTTAAAAATTATTTGTAATACTACTGTTCTGTGTTAACATTAGTGATCAAAAAGATAAGCAAATAGACAGAAAAAACATCTAACCTTGTGAATAAAATGATAGATTTAAACATAGAATTCCTAAAAGAGTGATTCTTTTAGTTCCTTCTAGCTCTTCATCCTACTGCAACTTGGTACCTGCATTGAAGTTTCTCTTGCAAGAGTCACCACCGGACTTTAAGCTACCTGATATCTTTACTAAGATGAGGAAACTTTACTAATCCTTGAAAATAAAAATTTTCAATGATTAAAATGCTACAAATTAAGGATAAAATTTAGGAGTTATTCATACTCTATATATACTTAAACTACTACTAAAATAATAAATAATAGTTAAGTTTATTGAATTTTTAAAGTTTTTCTATAACAATGTAAGAAGGCACAGTTACTATTCCTATGTTATACATGACTTGCCAAGGGTCACAGAACATGTAAGTGCAGTGCTAAAATTCAAGCCCAGTCAATCTGGCTCAGACCTGTATACGTAACTACTAATAATATTGCCATGCTACCACATTTTGAGACTCACATGGTAAATTTAGATTCTAAGTAAACATTCTAAGATGATAAAAAAGTAAACTCATAAGTTTTAATGAGACTGATGGGGTAAGATCTAATATTTAAATATTTAAAACAAGTTTGTTGGGAGGGATTACAGATTAGGATTATCTATTTTGACAATTCCCACCCTAGAGGTGTATCCTGGAAAATGACAGGGAAAGAAAAAGAGAGGAACTAAAGGGATGTCACTGGAAATTCAAACATGTGAGAGAAATAGACTACACATCACTGATGTATACTATGGAACCAACCAATAGAGGGGAAAGATTGACTAGTAATGACTGTCAGAAATGATCCAAACTCCTCAATTTACTTTGCTGCTCAGGCCGGGCCTAAACTATCCTCCTGCTTCAGCCTCCCAAGTAACTAGAACTAGAGGTATGTGCCATCACACCTTGCTAATTAAAAAAAATCGTTTTTTCTGTTTTTGAGAGATGGGGTCTCACTGTCACCCCAGCTGGAGTGTAGTGGCACAATCTTAGCTCACTGTAGCCTCCAACTCCTGGGCTCAAGCAAGCCTCCTGCCTCAGCCTCTCAAGTAGTTGGGGCCACAGGTGTGTGCCACCATGCCCAGATTGCATTCACTTTTAAGTATCATGTCTAATAAGTTATCTTTTATTTTACTAAAAAGTAAAAAATCTCTCCTCCAAAGGGCAGTGGAAGCAACAAATATCCTATACTGGATCAAATTCCAATCAACCACAAAGAAATAAAAATGACAGGAATCTTTAGAAGCTGAAACTACTGAAGCCATTCCAGAAAAATGAGGAGGAGAAACTCCTCCCTAATTTATTGTATGAAACCAGTATTACACTGATACCAAAATCAGGCAAGGACACAACAAACAAAGAAAACTACAGACTTATTTCCCTGATGAATATAGATGTTAAAATCCTTAATTAAATACTAGCAAACTGAATTCAACAACATAACAAAAAAATTATCCATCACAACCAAGTGGGTTTTATTCCAGGGATGCAAGGATGGTTCAATATTCATAAATCAATAAACATGATATACCACAAAAACAGAAGCAAAAATAAAAACCATATAATCAACTCAATAGACACAAAAAAGGCATTTGACAAAATCCAACAACTCTTCATGATAAAACCCCTCAACAAACTGGGCAATGAAAGAACATATCTCAAAATAATAAGGGCCATATACAACAAGCCCACTGCCAACATCATACTTAACTGGGAAAAGTTGAAAACACTTCCCCTTGCCAGGTATGGTAGATCACACCTGTAATCCTAGCAACTTAGGAGGCCGAGGCGAGAGGATTGCTTGAGCCCATGGGTTTGAGACCAGCCTGGGTAACATCGCGAAACTGCATCTCTACATAAATTAAAACTAGTTGTGTATGGTGGTGCAAGCCTGTGGTTCCAGCTATTTAGAAGCTGAGGCAAAAGGATTGTCTGAGCCCAGCATGTTGAGGCTGTGGTGGCTGCGAGCGTGCCAAGGCACTCCAGCCTGGACGACAGAGTGAGACTCTTAGTCAAAGAAATAAAAAAAAATTTAAAAAAAGAGAAAACATTCCCCCTCAGAACAGGAACAAGACAGGGAAGTCTACTCTCACCACTCTTAATCAATATCATACTGGAAGTACTAGCAAAAACCATCCAGCAAGAGAAAGAAATAAAGTGTATCTAAAGTGGCAAGGAGGAAGTCAAACTATCTCTCTTGGTAAATGACATGATTGTATATCTAGAATATCCTAAAGATTCCTCCAAGAAGCTTCTAAACCTGATAAATGACTTCAGTAAAGTCTTAGGATCAAAATCAATGTACAAAGCTTGCTAGTGTTCCTATATACCAACAACACTCAAACTGAGAATCAAATCAAGAACTTAATCCCATACACACACACACAGACACACACAGACAGACACATACACACACACACACACACACACACACACACACACAATACCTAAGGATATACCTAAGTAAGGAAGTGAAAGATCTCTACAAAGAGAACTACAAAACACTGATGAAAGAAATTGTAGATGACACAAACAAATGGAAAAACATCCCATGTTCATGGGGATTGGAAGAATCAATATTGTTAAAACGACCATATTGCCCAAAGCACCTATAGATTCAATGTAATCCCAATCAGGATACCAATTTCATTCTTCACAGAAAAAGTAAAAAAAAAATCTTAAAGTTTACAAGGAACCAAAAAAGAGTCCAAGTAGTCAAAGTAAGTCTAAGCAAAAAAAACCCTAAAAACAATTGCATAGGCATCTCACGGCCTGACTTCAAATTATACTCTAAGGTTATAGTAACTAAAATAGCACGGCACTGGTACAGGGATAGATTGACCAATGGTACAGAATAGAGAACCTAGATATAAAACCACATTCCTACAAACAACTGATCTTTGATAAAGTTCACAAAAATAAACATTGGGGAAAAGACACCCTATTCAATAAATGGTACTGGAAAAATTGGCTAGTCATTATGAGAAGAATAAACTGGACCCCTATCTCTCACCATATACAAAAATTAACTCAAGATGGATCAACTACGACCTGAAACTATAAAAATCCTAGAAGAAAACCTAGATAACACCCCTGTGGACATTGGGTTAGGCAAAGAATTCATGACAAAGACCCCAAAAGCAACTGCAACAAAAACTAAAATAGATAAGTAGGATTTAATTAAACTAAAACGATTCTGCACAGCAAAATAAATAATCAACAGAGTGAACAGAAATGGGAGAAATCATTTGTGAATTATACCTCAGACAAAGGGCTAATATACAGAATCTACAAGGAACTCAAACAACTCAACATGAATAAACAAACCCCATCAAAAGGTGGGCAAAGGACATGAATAGACACTTCTTAAAAGAAGAAACACAAGCTGCCCAAATGTATTTAAAAAATGCTAAACATCACTAATCATCAGAAAAGTGCAAATTAAAAACACAATGAGATTATCACCTCACACCAGTCAGAATGGCTATTATTAGAAAGCCAAAGCACAACAGACGGCATTGTTGTGGAGAAAATGGAATGTTTATCCCCTGTTGGTGGGACTGTAAACTAGTTCAACCTCTGTGGAAAACTTATAGATATTTCTCAGAGAACTAAACAGTGAATTATCATTTGACCCAGCAATCCCACTACAAGAGATCTACCCAAAGGAAAATAAATCAATATATTCAAAAAAGATACTTACATTTGTATGCTTATTGCAGCACTATTAACAATAGCAAAATCATGGAACCATCCTAAATGCCTACCAACAACTGACTGGATAAAGAAAAACACACACACACACACACACACACACACACACACCATGGACTACTACACAGCCATAAAACAAAGAATGAAATCATGTCCTTTGCAGCAACATGAATGGAGCTAGAGATCATCATCATAAGTGACCTGACTCAGAAACAGAAAACCAAACACTGCATGTTCTCAGATGTGGGAATGAAATGGTCACAAACATGGAAAAAAGCACTGGGGACACTAATAAGGAGGGAGGTAGGGAGGAAGGTAACGACTCAGAAATTACCTATGCAGTATAATGCTTAATGTTCCCGTATCTTGGAAATGGGCCATCTGAGACCCAATCCCCATCACTATACAATATGTCCATGTAATGAACAAGCATGTGCACCTCCAAATCTAACATACAGATGGGGGGGCAAAAAGACCCTGAAGCATTTATTCAAAGAACTATAACAGGGCATGAAACATGGGTTTACCAGTATGATCCAGAAGGTAAAGCATAATCAAAGCAATGGTTACCCAGAGGTATAAGTTGTCCAGTCAAAGCAAAAGCAGACTGGTCAAAGCAAAGGTTATGGCAACAGTTTTTTGGGGATGGTCAAGGCATTTTGCTTGTTGGTTTTCTGGAAGGTCAAAGAATGATAACATGTGGTTATGATGAATGCTTTGAAGCGGTTAACCAAAGCTTTAGCAGAAAAACGCCCAGAAAAGCTTTGCCAGAGAGTCCTTTACCACAACAATGTTCCTGCTCATTCCTCTCATCAAACCAGGGCAATTTTGTAAGAGTTTCCATGGGAAATCTTTAGACATCCATCTTACAGTCCTTATTTGGCTCCCTCTGACTTCTTTTTGTTTCCTAATCTTAAAAAATCTGTAAAAGCAACTCTTTTTTAGCTAATAATGTAAAAAAAGATGACATTGACATGTTAAATTTCCAGAGCTCTCAGTTCTTTAGGGATGGATTTTAGGGTATCATCACTTACAAAAGTGTCTTGAAACTTGAGGGAGCTTATGATGGAAAATAAGGTTTATATTTTTAAATTTTTATCTTTAAATTTCATTTTTTAATGAACTTTTGAAGTGCCCTCAAGTGGCAGGCTTCATTTGATTTTTTTTTAAAGTATATTTCTAAAACACAGACAATTATATCCCATTATAGTTTAAATCATTTTCATTTTGGAGGTCCTAGGAAAAATAAAGTGGTGCCTAAACAAATATACTTTTCTTTTCAAATGACCCTGATCCTTTCTCCCTCTCCTCTCAGAATGTGAGCTCCGTAAGGGTAGGATTTTTTTGTCTTTCCCCCCATTTAATACTATATCCCTAATGCCTAGAAGCACAGATTGGGCATTCGATAAACATGTGATGAATAAATAAGTGAACAGTAGGGGAAAACACCCTCTGTTATTAATACTAGGAATATCTTTGAGACATAGTAGCAGACATTTAATATTTCTGAAAAGATACCACACTGTGTACTTTTCAATAATAATTTCTCTAATGCAGTAAACTAAGTTAAAATTAAATGAAACAGGTTCAGGATAACTTCCATATCTTCTGTCATACAGACTAATGTTTTTTGGGGGGCCCACATATTTACCCAAATAATAAAACAAAGATGAAAACCATATTTAAATATATCTCCCCTGAAAAACATTTCTAGGGAACATCTGTCTGTTTTCTTTAACATTCAACAGACGGGAATGTCACCACTCTTGTTATACAAATAAAAGTAAATGGTTAAGTTAAAACAAATAAATATTTATATACCTATTAAAGAGAACAAAGTTATTTGATTAAAATTTAGAAAATAAATGTTAGGACTCTAAAGTAATTTTATTTCCATTTTGTTCTTTTAAAAAAAATTTTATTTTAAAGATGTGGGGCACAATTCAGGATTAGGTACATAAGTGGCCATCATATAGGGGAAATTTGGGCCTCCCACTGGTCCTTTCTTCACCTGGTTTAGAATCAGGTACGCTTACTGAACTTACGTGCCTGCCCTCCATTTAGTTCTTACCTTCACATGAACAGCCCTGTCTTATCAAACCCACCATCAAAGAGGTACACTGATGACATTTGGTAGGAGTAGTAAAAGATTTTACAAAAAACTGGTGAGTCTTGCGCTGTAAAACAAATTGACAGAAAGCATACACATTGATTATTTAAAGGATTTCCATAATGTGAGTCTTAAACATTTAGACTGTTTTTTAAATAGGAGTAGAATGAATTATTTCAATTTCTCATCATATCATCTTATTGTTCACGCTCTTTTTATTAGGCAATATTGAGATGGACTGAGCTAAAAGAATATTGGCAGTTAAATAATTGTTCTTGAATGTTATTAGAAAACTATATAAAGTAAACTGTAGCTTTTTTTTGCTCACATATCTTGGCTTCTTTATTTTTACAAATTCTCCAAATTATTCTTAAGTTAACGGTTAAGTGAAATTTTGCATTTTTAAACTTATACAAATGTAAGATTTTAATATGGTTTCTACCTTCTTAGGAAGAACCAAGAGGAATTTAAAATTCTTGTTTCTACTGTAAAGCATGCATTTCATTTTCTGGGACCAAGGACAAATGATATGCTTCACAAATCAGTTTCCTCCCATGGAAGGAGGAAGCAGTATACTTGAGCAGATAACAATGCACACACATTATTTCAGAGACAGCCTGAAATTTCTCATTGAAAACACAGTAGTTAAAGTCCTCTAAGTCTTATCTGATGGATATGGTGGTGAGCCACTGTAGATTTTATCACTTTGGAATATTCCTTTCTTCTCCAAATTAACTCTTGGCATGTTTTAACAATAAATAAATTATATAACTTTTATTCTGCTGTGCAAACTTAGGAGAAATTACTTACTTAACTTCTCTGTGTCTCACTTTCCTCATCTCTTAAGTAAGATCAACAACAACAATATCTACTTCATGGGATGGTTAAATGCCTAGCACATAGTAAGCACTCAAAAATATTTATTTTTTTATAAAAACAAATTTTGCTAATCATTTCTATTTTATATGTGTGATTGATTTAAACTAGAAAGAACTCTATTCCATATTCTAATAAAATGTGAATACTGAAGAAAAACAGTTAGGAAGCAGTATTTATTTCAGTTGAGACTAACATGATATGAACAAAAAACTAAAGGAAATATCTGAAGTTTTAAAATTTAAGTTAAAAATAAATTTTGTTCTCCTTGACTGAGATATATAATTTACACAAACCAAAATAAGTTTAAAAATCATGAGGAAAAAATGTAGATTATCTTTTTACCAGCTACATTTTACCTGTCTTTCCCCTATTTCCAACTCCCTGCTACCATAAAAAATGCAGATATTAACATCTTCATCATGTTGCCTAATGGATCTGAATAGAAGTTTTTCTGAAGGAATGAGATTGCTAGGTTGGTCATATGGTTCACTTCACACTGCCCGGGATCTCTCCAGAATGGTTCTGCCTGTTTATATTTCCACTGTCTGTGTGTGAAGACACCAGTTTCTATACATCCTTGATGTCACCTTAATTTTGCTGTACCTACTTTACTTAATTTTCAGTATAAAGTGGTAATAATTAAAACATTAACTTTATTTTTAAAATTTCTTCAATTATTAATGAAGTTGGCAGTTCTTCACACACTTGTTGACCATTAGAATATCCTCTTCTGGGAATTACTTATTCATATCATTTGACAATTTTTCAATAAAATTTCCAATCTTTTTCATGTAGAGCTATAGGAGTTTCTTATGTATTTTAGAAATAAATCTTTTACTAATAGTAAACATTGCAAATATCTTCCACTATTTGCCACCATTTGTTAACAATGCTTTCACAGTACAAACATATTTAATTTTGATATAGTAAAGTCCATCAATGTTTTCGCCTTATTTGACTTGAGATCATATTTTTTTTCCCAGTTACAAAGAAATTCACCTAAATTTTCTCCTAAGTATGTGTTTTTAATTTTTCAAATTAAATCAATACATGCACATAGTTCAAAAAGTAAAATGGTATTATAATGCTTACAACAAAAACAGAAGTACCCCTTTGCCCCAAGTCCTTTTTAGAGGCAATTTCTTTTAACTCTTTTAGTTACTCCCTTCCTTCTACATCTAGGAGATGTTCACAGAAACATCTCCACAATTCTGGGGAAGAAAATCTTTCCTTCTCCTCCCTTAATTTTCCCAATATTGTTACAGTATAGTTTTGGGTTAAAATTTGTATTTATTGTTTAAGCTATTACAACCCTGGAATTATTAACTAATTAGTCAAGAGGTACAACAACGTTGTTTTCTTTCTTATATAACCTTTCAATTTAAAAAAAATTAATATTGTGTCCTTCCTCCCTTTTACTTTTCTGTATCTCTATCACTAAATGTTCTCACACTCTCCAAAAGAATGGTAAAATGCCCTTAAATCTTTTTAGCACAGGCCAAACACATCCGGAAGAAAGTCTTTTAGCCCCTCCACCCCTTTTAATCGACCTAAACACGTCATTATCAAAGTCTTTTGTTTTTCTGCTCCAGTCTTTCTCTTAACCATTCTGTGTAAGAGTCCCTGTTCTAAGTATCTCATATCTTTCTCTTTCTTGGTCTCCTCTTCTATTTTGATACAACTAATTATTTCAATAATTTCCTTAGAAAGTAGTTCTTGGGTGATACATTTTTTGAGGTCTTACATTTCTGAAGTTGCTTTTATTTTTCCCTCAAACTTGATTGAACATTTAACAGGGAATCAAAAATTCTAGCTTGAAATCTTTTTTTTTTTTTTTTTGGTGGCAGAAGAATATTTTATTTTTTATTTTAAAGATGTGGTGTACAATTCAGGGTTAGGTATACAAATGTTCATTATGCAGGTACCCTTGCTGATGAGGTATGCACTGAAATCATTTTATTTCACAACTGTTAATTTTCATTTTGTTGTTGGTAAGTATGACATTTTTATTACTGAAAATTTGGATGTGATCTATCTTATCTCCATGACATGTGAAAAAGTTTCTCTGTATTTTGGTACCTTGAAAAATCACACAATGATGTGACTGGAGATGGGCATTTCTCATCCATTATGGTAGGCACTGGTGGAACCTTTCAATTTGGAAACATGTCTTTCAGTTACAGAAAAATGTCTTGTATTTGACAATATCCTTCCTTTTCTCTTTTCCATTTTCCCTTTCAGAAACTTCTGGTTGTTGGATATTAATTTATCATGTTGCCTCTTCTAATTTCTGCCTGACATTTTATAATATTGTCTAAGAGATTTTTCTCAAATTTATCTCCATACTGATCTACTAAATTTGAAAAATGCTTATCATATTTTTTAATTTTCAAAAGACTTCTTGTTCTCTGCATATTCCTTTTTTATTTCCTTATGCTTCTTGGATCGTCTATTTTTCCTTCAAGGAAACATTTTCCTGTTCTGATCTTTTTATTTTGTTAGATGATCTCCTAAAATGTCTGCTAATTCTTAGGAATTTTAACATTTTTAAGAGTGAGGCAGCAAAAAAAGCTAAATGGTTTGTGTATGTGTGTACATATATTTACATGTGTGAGTAAATGTATGGTATGCTTGTTAAGAAAGGACCTAACCATCTCATTAGGCATCCCTAAATTCCATTATCTATAGGTTTTTTCTGGGTTAGTTTTCTCAGAGAATCTACGGATATCTTCCAAGGACAAGCGCCAGTAAGCAGGGAAAAGGCATTTGGGGCCTCACCATTCAGTTTGTAGACGTTTGCCAAATCTCACTATTTGTGGTTTGACATTTCTCTTTCTTGCCAATCACTGAGCCTTGGTGTCCCTAAATTTGTCATTTAACTATTTCACAAAATTAACATACTGCTGAGCCAGGATAGTCATCTGGTTTTGAGAGTTGGTCTAGTAATGCTTTAGTTGGACTTTGAATCAATTCTCCAATTTACTCTAGACCCGTACTTCACTCTTGCCTCAAGATATCTTACCACTTTGGTTATCTGAAGCTTGTTCCCTAGTATATTGCTCAGGAAGGGCAATGGGAACATTTCTTGAGTTCTTGCATGTTCTTAATAATTTTCTTAGCTTTTATCTTGATAGGACACTTATTATACTTAAAATCTCAAATCCTTAAAAATCTTTGACATCATTTCCTTGAGTATCTTAAACATTCTGTCTTTTTTTTTTTTTTAAGCATACCACTAATATTGAAAAATCTCTTGACAATCTTCATTTTCTTTCCCCCTTAATTTACTTGTACTTCTTGCCCAAATGCCCAATGGTTTTCTTTTTACTTATAAACCAGTAGTTTGCAGTAATATATTTTCTTTTGACTGGGTTGATTTTCTCAGCTATGCTGTATGACCTTGTAATATGAGTTACTAATCTTTAGGGAAATTTCCTTGAATATAGTATTTTCCATTGTTTTGGTTTTCTTTTTCAGGGACTCCTGTTATACAAATGTTGGTTATTCTTTGCCAATCTTTCCTATCACGTTTTTTCCAAATCCTTTTTACTTCATTCCTCATTTCTTGATTTCCACCTCCTATTTGTCTTAAGTCATTATCTGCTAAGTTTATTTGCTCTAGAATACCCTATGGGTTAGTATATATTTCTGAAACTATAGTTAAATTAAATTTCTAATTCTTTCTCCTGAGTTCTTTCATTTCTCACTCAAATCTTCCTTTTTCACTTTTCTCACCGTTCCTCACTTCTGAGTTTCCTATTTCTAATTTTTGTTATTTCACAGTTTGTTATTTTCTTAATTTCTTTAAAAGTACTCATTGCAGTTTTCATTGATTTTTGTAGACATGGCTTTGCTAAGATATTTTGATTCTTAGTCTCTTTTTTCTTATAATAATTTTATATGAGATTTGACTATAATTCTTCCCTGGTGTCTATTTCTAAGTGAAATAACTTTTCCTGTACTTTTATGTAGGTGGCTTCCCTTTTCTGTTATTTTCATAAAATAGTAATTAAGAAAAGACTTCATATTTTGAGCTCTTCATTCTTCTTCTTATTTATGTGGACTTTTACTTCTCTTCCCTGTCCTGCCCAGTACTAGGTCACCATGCTTTGCTTTTTTCTCTTTTTCCTTTCCTGTCTCTATTCAGTGGAAAACATTTCCTTCTACAGATTTCAAAATCATATCTTTTATTAATCTTCTACTTATTCATTTCAATTTATCAACATCTATCCCTAAGCTGAATATCCTTATTATCAATACTTGTAAACATATTTATGTAATACTACAAATAGGCCAGGTACAGTGGCTCATGTCAGTAATCCCAGCACTTTGGAAGGTCAAGGTGGGAGGATTGCTTGAGCCCAGGAGTCCAAGACCAGCCTAGGCCATGTAGTGAGGCCTCAGCTCCACCAAAAAAAAAAAAAAAAGCCGGGCTCAGTCTCAGTGGCTCAGCCTGTAATCCCTGCATTTTGGGAGGCCGAGGCGAGTAGATTGCTTGAGCCCATGGTTTAGAGACCAGCCCGGACAACTTGGCCAGACCTCGTCGCTACAATAAAATAAAAAAAAATTAGCTGGGTGTAGAAGTGCATGCCTGTAGTTCTGGCTACTTGGAAGGCTGAGGTGGAAGGATCAGCGAAGCCCAGCAGGTCTACGCTGGGGTGGCCGTGAGCGTGCCACTGTACTCTAGCCTGGGTGACATAGTGAGACTCTGACTCAAAAAACAAAACAAAACAAAAAATTAGTGTCATGTGGTGGTACACACCTATAGTCCCGGCTATTTGAGAGACTGAGGTGAGAGACTGATCCCAGGAGGTTGAGGCTGTGGTGACCTGTGATTGTGCCACCGCACTCTAATCTGAGTGATATCTTGGTGACAGAGTAAGACCTTAACTCACCAAAAAAAGAAAAAACTATAAATATATAAGGGAATTGATATATTATGCCAGGCACCATTCTAAGTTCTTTATAATACTGTGCTTGTCTAAAACTCAAAACTATCCAATGAGACATGTACTATTATTATCCTCATTTTTGATGAAGAAATTGAAATAAATAAAGGTAAATAACTTGCTCAAGCTCCACTGAGCTACTATGTGATAGAGTTGGGATGCTAATTTAGAAAGTCTGGCTGGGAATTCACCATGTTAATAACTGCCTGTATACTTTCTACCTAAACAACATAAATGCATTAGCATGTTCACCTCAACTGATTCTTAGAATCACCTCCACTGTGTTTTTATTTCAATTCCGGACTGTCTTGAATATACATTTGCTTTTTCTTTGATTCTTGTATAATGAGGTCCTTGACCACAATAAAGTCTTTAAGACATCTATTCATCCTGTTTCCCAAATCTCTCATAGTGGCCTCTTGGCTGTTTATCTCTTATTGATGAAGAACTTCCCCTCAGAATATTTTCTTTTTTTTGAAAACAGGATTTATTGAGAGCATAGAAAAGCTCCCACAGTGGGAGGGGACTTGAGGGAATTGCCTAGAATATTTTCAAAGAGAAGTTTTGTTTTGTTTTATAGTAAACCTTCTAAATTCTTGTATACCTGAGAATGTTTTTAACTTGTTCTCATATTTAAGTGATAGCACAGTCAAGTTCAAATTTTTAGATTTAAAGCTCTTTTTCTTCAACACTTTGAAAATTATTTTCTAGTGGTGTTGAGAAGGCCAAAAACAATTTGATCTTTGTTTTTTTACACAAATGATCTGCTCTTTCTCTTTGGAAGTTTTTCAAATTTTCTCTTATTCTATGATACCCTTAAATTTTACTATAATGTAGCTGGTTTTTCTTATCTATTCACATTAGCACCTAATATTGTCTTCTAGTATGAGATTTTTTACCTTTCATTTTGGAAAATTTTAGTTCATTATTTCTTCAGGTAGTTCCATCTATTACTTTCTTTCTTTTTGAGAGTCCTACTATACAGATATTGACACTATTTTTGTCATGTATATCTTAACTTTCAGATTTTTCATCTTATCTTCCTTCCCGCTAACTTGTTTTTCTACTATAACCTTTCTGTTCATTCTACAAAGTCATCTATTGAGTTATTTCAGCAGTTACATCTAAGTATTTCCATTTTACTTTTCTTCCTTACTGCCTTATTTTTTAATTCTGGCTCATGTTATCAACACATTTCTTACCTTGTCTCTTTAAGGATATTACGTTTGTTTTAAATTCATGTTCTGTCTGGTCTCAACATTTTGCTTTACCTGGGCATTCAGTTTTTCTTTTATACCAGCTACACTTTTTGCATATTTTAGGAGTTGTTCAGGTCCACTGACCTCTCCCTCTTATTCTGTGGTCTATTCAAGGTTTATATTCTAGAGAAATAGATCATTTCAGTTTTCCAGTTTCTAGAAATTCTCTGTAGGCTTGAGACAAGCAACGCAATTTTCATGTCCTACTACATATAATAATTTATTCATCATATTCACGCCAAATAGAATGAAGGGAAAAAAAAGAACGCACTTGAATTTTTCACTAGACATTTCTTCCTCAGTTTGGTATAATACCCTCAATCTCAAATTCTTTTATAAGTGGTCTCAACTTAATGCTTTACTTAGGCGTACAGTTTTTAGAAGACTTACTAGAGTTCAAAACACTGAACTTAAGAAGATGAAAAAGAAAAAACTCTGTATACCCTTCATACTTTTCCCACTGGTAATTATACCCATTCATACAGAATTTATTTTCTTTCCAAGTTTTTATGTTTGTAACTTTGAAGAAATGTAAAAAAAAAAATCACAGCAAATACATAAAGCAGAAGAAATCCAATCTCATCTTTAAAAACACATTATGCTTATAATTTGGTTGAATACCTTAGGTGGAATGCCAGTTGAACCAGGACATCCCCTTTTTCTCAAGGTTGGTGTGTGAACTGGAAGTGGAGTAGAGTCTACAATCTGAACCCAGAAGCAAAAAAAGGAAATAAGTGTCATGAAGCATTTCAACTATTTCAAACATAACTAGAAAGAAACCAAAGTAAATAAAACCAAACAAAACACCAAAAAGGCAAAAAAAGTTCAGCTAGTCGATTTAAAAAATATTAGTAGTGCTAAAATTCTCATAGTAAGTATTTTCTGACTACAATATATACAAATGAAATATTTGTTCAATTAGTGAAAGTTATTTCAGTCTGAAAACTAGAAAATGAAAATGTCACAGAATGCAGCCTATATAAAAATGAGGATATTAATTTTCAGTCATCTTATTTTGCCATATTCATTCTAAGAAGTATCTGAAAAAGTTTTTAGCAGAATTTATAATAAAAATGTTAAGTGGGTTAACTACTCAACTTCCATATATAAAATATATAAAACATTATAGATCACAGCTCTGTGGATGTGAACATGTACAAAGATTATAGATACAGAGATTAGTGGCATTTTTGTACAGAAATTAACTTCCAAAGAATGAAGTTAGATTATCTAGTTTGACTGGAATTCAGAACTTAATACAAATTTAGTTACAAACCATATCCTTACTAGTTAGCTGTTAAAATATAGTCTTTTTAAATGGGGTACTATTGTAAAATTTTTTAAAAAAAATAAAAGTAACTAGTGATTTTAACAGATGATATTGTAGAGAAAAAGAGTCTACTTAATTAGCAAAGTATTTTTAAAAAGACACAAAGAATAACTTCCTTTTCAGATATTATATAAGAAAATAGGAGGAAAAAGGTAGTGCTCATAAAAACTTACAGAACATTTTAAAATATTAAGGGAAAAATGGATGGTCCCTTGTTGCCAATGTTACTATGTAACTTTCAAAAATATAACATTTTATATGCACTGCAGACTTAAAATTAAATTCTGTTGAATTTCTCAGTTTTCTTTCTGTGAGTTTAGTTCTAATTTAGATTTTATTTACTTTTAAACACCTTGAATAAATTTAAATTCAAGTTATAATTTAATGTTTGAAATGATAAATATAAAACATAAACTAGAGAAACACTGAAAATCTACATCAAAGTTAGCAAGCAATTGATATGAAACAAAACTGTCATTAGCACTCACATAGAGTCTGAAAGAAGTTTTTAGAATTAAAAAGGGTCAGGCAAGGGTGCTGGATGCAAGATCAACAGAGTTTGTAAAGACCAGCAATGCCTAATGAGAAAATATATTTTACAAGGATCTCATTCACTGTAGCAATAAAAAGTTTTAGGTATCTAAGAACACATCTAACAAGCAATATGGAGTACACAGAAAATAATGAAGCTTTACTGAAGGATGTGATTAATATGTATAGCATGCTCATAGATGGAAATACCCAGAATCATGAAGATGTCAATTTTCCTGAGAAAAATATATAAGTTCAATGAAATTACAATCGAAAGTTCCATGTGAGAACAAGCTGATTCTACAAGTAATATGAAAAACTAAAGGGTCAAGAGAAAAGGAAGAAGAATAAGGTGGGTGGGGGTGGCTCATCATACCAGATATCAGAAATGATTTTAGAGTTATAGTAGTTAAGACAATTTGGTGTCAGTGCAGGAATAACCAACAATGGAAGAGAACAGAGAACTTCCAAATAGACTAATGCACATAAAGCAGAAATAGCATTACAAATCAAATATAGGAGAGTCAGATGTTCATGGGGGAAAGAGAACAGAATCCCATTTCCCATTATAAATAACAAATTTCGGTTTAAGTTACTAAACACATAAAAGCAAAATTTGAATACTTTTAGAAGAAAATATGGAAGAAAATTTTTATAATCTCTGCATAAGGAAGAACTACTTTCAAAAGACATAAAAAAGCAGAAGCCATAAAGAAAAAGATTGATAATTCTGGCATTTTAAAATTAAAACTTTCACAAGACAAAATGATATCACACATAAAATTTAAAAATAAGCCACAGACCAGGAGAAAATATTTGCAATGCATATAGCTAGCAAAGAATTAATATCTAAAACATATAAAGAACACACAAAAAATACAATTAAATAGAACAATAAACAAAGGACATGAACGGGCAAATCATCAATGGTCTACGAACATATAAAAAGATGCTGAATAACATTAGAAAACAGAAATCTAAGTTAAAATAAAAAAGCTACTTCATATTCATTAAATTAGCAAAAGTTAATATCTGACAGCAGCATGGGTTGGTGAGGACATGGGGAAATGGAGAAGTCTCATACACTGCTGGGGGAGTGAAAATGGCTCCAACTACTGTGGAAAACAATTTGGCAAAATCTAGTGGAAACTGAAAATGCATAAATCATATAACCCAGTAATTCCACTATTAAGTATATACGCTAAACAAACTCTGTGTATTTGCAAAAGCAGATAGACATTAGGATGTTCACTTCAGTACTGATTATAATAACACAAAATTGGAAACAACCTAAATATTCACCCATAGGAGAATGGATAAACAGTTGTGGTATATCCATACAATGAAACATTATGCAGCAGTTACAGTGATCAAACTAAATGAACACATATCTGTATGAATCAACCTCAAACGCATACTTTTGAATGAAAAAGTTGCAGAAGGATACAGGTAACATTTGTAAATATTTTAAATATACGACAAGCATTACTATATGCCATTTATGGATACAAATGAAACAAACGGAACCAAGGAAGAGAAGATGCATGCCATCTTCAGGATATTCAGATATGTCTGGGAAAGAAGAGAGGAGAATGGTACAGGGAAGTATGTTTCATCTACTTCTGTACTATTTTCTCTCAACAAAAGTCTGAAAAAAACTAGAGTAAAATTTTCATATGTTAAATCTGTGGGTGACGGTTACATGGGTATTTCTATTATTTTCTATAGGCTTAAAATATTTTATCATTAAAATAAAAATGTGTAGACCCCAAATATCAAAACAATTATCAACTAAAAAACCAGAGGGTCTTATTAATTTAATCAGTTTGAGAGAGTCTATCACGGGGTTGGAAAAAAAACAGTCAGAGGTTGACTACAACTCACACTTCCTTCAGGCAGCTTTTCAGATTGGACTATCTAATTCTGTTGGAAGGCTAGACACAGCTCTGAGATTAAAAAATGAATGGCAAAGGAGTTCTGTCAGAACTATGGTGCTGAATGAAGAAACAGAATTGCATTTTGAGACAGAATGGTATGAATTGAGATATAACAGTCTTCTGATTTGTGGAAGAAATGATTTGTGTTGAAAAAATTGGTAAATTGGCTGTTTAAAACCATTGATTGGTATGAAGAATAAACATACTGCTTTTTGTACTATTAAAAGACATGATTTAGGTTGGGCATGATGGCTCAAGCCTGAAATCCCAGCACTTTGGGTAGTTGAGGCGAGAGGATTGCATAAGCCCACGGGTTCAAGATCAGCCTGGGCAACATAGTGAGTCCTTGTCTCTACACCAAATACAACTTAAAAAAATTAGTTGGACATGGTAGTGTGCGCCTGTAGTTCCAGCTACTTGGAAGGCTGAGGTGGAAGGATCGCCAGAGCCCAGCAGGTTGATGCTGGGGTGGCTGTGAGCGTGTCACTGCACTCCTGCT
>NW_007256035.1:277795-343679 GCF_000164805.1 Carlito syrichta | reverse complement strand
CACACACACACACACACACACACACACACACACACACACACACACACACAAAGAATGCCTGTTGCTGACTTAGCAGTTAAAAAAAAACTATTCATTGGCAATTTTATTTTCAAGTTCTATTTATGATGAAATAAGTTATAGCATGGTTTATTACATTTATTAGAATAATTAAAATATGAGAATAGCACCTGCACTGCCATGTGCCCACAAAGTTTGTATCTGATAATTCCAAAATTTATATAACACTATGCTCTGCTCTATGTAGTTCTCTGATTATATTTTTATACTTAAAGTTTTTGTATATTTCAGATTGAGTATTTGGGGACAGCTTGCTACTTTAGTTTTCTACGTCTATCTACAATAGCAGTTATATGTAATAATTTCCAATGGACTGAAATTTATCACACAAAATATTTGACTAAGAGAAGAGAGACAGATTTTACTAATTTTATTCAATCCCCTCTTTCCTGACACAAATGAAAAGTTGGGGAGCAAGGATGCTCCAGTAAGGCACCTTAACTGGCTCAGCTTCACTAGATGTGGAAGGAGATGTGGACCGTGACTGGCTGTAAAACTTGTCGCTCGGGTTCCATATATATGTGTTCTCAACGGGATCAGTCTAGGAAAATAAGTAAGGAAAAACAAAAACCCAAGAAATCACTTTTAAACAATATGCAGCTCTTAGAAAAATTTCTGTAAGGCATGATCATGAAAAACATTTCTTGAGAAAGGAAGGTGACAAATTTTCGTTTTAATATTCACGTTAGGGGATGCGTCATTATACAAAGCATAGCCACTAGCTTTAATGTAAACAAGGATTAAGATAACAGTAGTTAACCAAGGTTCCTCCCCCAGTCTTCACCAATGATCTCTTACTTTGAGCACTGGTCCTACTGTGTGTCCTATTATTTGTATTCCACATGGAACTTTTGTATTCCACAAAATAAATCATACATTGAAATAATTGCAGAGTGCTTAATACAGATAATATACTGCAGATCTGAGATAATTTTGCCCTTGAAAAGAATAAAATTTGGTCTTTTACTAGTCATTAATTGAAAATAAAAGAAACTAACCTATCAGCTTTGTTTTGGTCACTAAAGTAAATGCCTTTTTTATTTGACAGCAGTATTACTAAACTTATTAGAAAAATTAAAATATGAGAATAGTATCTGCACTACCATGTGCCTACAAAGTTTGCACCCGATAATTCCATTTATATAACTCTATCCTATGTATTCAGCAGCAACTTTTTAAAACAGTTGTTTATAGAAATTAAAAATGCTTTGGGTTAAAATTTAGCATGAAAAATCTTAAACACCACACTGACTATTCAGTTTGGCAATTTCAAAATTACTAGAATGAAGTTTTTAAAATGAAAGGGTAATAAAGGCAATTTGGAAAGGAGGTGCAGGAACTCGCTTTGAATATGTGGTACAGCAAGAACACTAGTTAAATCAGACGTTACAAATCACAAAAAGAGCATCAACTTAAAGATCTCAACTATGAATTTAAATTTATTTTCCTTTGTTATTATCATGATTATATTTTAGTGGGAAGACATGATGATACATATAATGTATCCTTTAGAATGGCCACTGATGGAAGATTCAGATGCAGTTATAAGAATGTTTTGACAAAGTGTAATTATTAGAACAATTAATTAAAATAATGGTCCTTGCAATTGGAAGCAAGTGAACAAACAAAATTTCTTTCAAGTTCTGGGTCGAATGATAAGTGATTGAGAATAGAAATGCTTGAAAAGAAAGGTTCCCCTAGAAAGTAACTTTTCAGCTCTGTTTTCATCTCAACAGAACTCTGGACACATGGCTTCAATCTCTAAGGGCACAGATTTTCTCAAGCTGAGAATATCTGCCCAACTACAACTGATGTAGAGTACTGTTATGGGTTTTTATGTTGCATATTTAGCAAACAGTCAACTCCACACCGGACAAAGCGGCTCATGCCTGTAATCTCAGCACTTTAGAAGGTGGAGGCGAGAGGACTGCCTGAGCCCAGCCTGGAGTTTGAGATCAGCCTGGGCAACTTGGTGAGACCTCGTCTCTATAACAAATTTAAAAAATTAGCCAGGTGTGGTGGCCCGTGCTTGTAGTCCCAACTACATTGAAGGAGTGCCTGAACTCAGCAGGTCAAGGCTGCGATAGCCATGCTGCAGCTGGGGAACGGTGAAACTCTGACACTGACACTGACACACACACACACACACACACACATACAGGAGAAAAGAAAAAAGAAAATAGTCAACTTCTGTTCAAGAGGTGATTTTTAAAAAATGGGCAGGTGTGTGGGAGGGACAGTCGAGGAGGCTGGCAAACACTACTGGTGCCAACTATGGCTTCCCAGGGTGCTGGGCATGGGCAGGTATTCTGGTAACCCACAAAGCAAGGTTTTAGTGTGGCTGACCAACACAGCTACCACCAGGCCTTACACCTTCAGTTATTGGATTGGAAGAAGTGGGGGGAAAAAGGGGGTGTCTCAGTAAGGGCATCTAGGAAATTTGGATCAGCAGATATGTACCAACTGCTAGGAAAATTCAACATTTTAAAAACTGAAACTAGTTTTATGAAAGCTTACCAGGTGAACTTTAGCTCTGTATGTGCAATGTAGCTGAATTTATAAAACTAGCATGACTTGGGAAGCTGGAGAGCCAGGCCTGCACCTCATCCCTTGACTACAAATTCGGTACTCTTTTGTTCTACCAGAAGCATCTCCACAGCGTAGGTGCTCAGAGGAATTTAATAAACACGGTGGCTGAGTTATATTGTATCCTTTCCTGACAGTGAATTTTGAGCAAGAAAAGGAGAGTAAAAGAAGAAAATGGGACTCAAGACAAACTCTACTCACTTCACAATTTTATTCAGGGACAGCCATGGAGAAGGTAATCCCTTTAAATTATTAATCTGAAATATGACTCTGGGTTGGCAATTAAGGCAGAAGTATCTTCTACTTTCTAAAAATCTCCTTCTTCTAGTATCTAAAAGATAATATAAATTGCAAAAAATTAAGAGTCCATGGGGAAGGGGGTCCAGTTAAAATGGAATTGATAAACCAAGCAGAATTGATATAGTTTACACTTGTAAAAACTTAACACTGGCTGGGGCCAGGTTCAGTGGCTCAGCCTGTAATCCCAGCACTTTGGGAGGCCAAGGCAAGTGGACTGCTGAGTCTACGGGTTTAAGACCAGCCCAGGCAAGTTGGCGAGACCCCGTCTCTACAATAAAATAAAAAATAGCCAGGCATGGTAGCGCATGTCTGTAGTTCCGGCTACTCAGAAGGGTGAGGCGGAAGGATGGTCGGAGCCCAGCAGGTCGACACTGGGGTGGCTGTGGGCGTGTGTGCCACTGCACTCCAGCCTGGGTGAAGGTGTGAGACTCCAACTCAAAAAACAAACAAACAAAAACTGGCTGGGTTCAGTGGCTCACGTCTGTAATCCTAGCACTTTGGAAAGTCGAGGACGGAGAAGTGCTCGAGTGCAGGAGTTCAAGACCAGTCTAGGCAGCAAGAACTCTTCTCTACAAAAAATAAAAAAAATTAGCTGGACGTGGTAGTGTGGGCCTATAGTTCCAGCTACTAAAAAGACTGAGGTGAAAGGATCAACTGAGCCTAGGAGGTTGAGGCTGAGGTGAGCAGTGATCATGCCACTGCACTTCAGCCTGACAGAGTGAGACTCTGACTCAAAAAAATAAATAAAAACTTAAAATTGACTCAAATATCATCTTATAAAGTTGTATTTATTTATTTATTTTTAATTTTAAAGATGTGGGGTACAATTCAGGGCTAGGTATACAAATGTTCATTATGCAGGTACCCTTTTTGATGAAGTGTGCCCCTTCCCCCAATAAAGTTTTTAAAAAGTGTCCAAGAAGAGAATTTTCCATGTGTAAAAGACTAAGCCATTTTAAGGAAATTTAAAAGTTTCTGACTTGTCACAAAAGCCTCTAACCCTATGGCTTGACTGAAAGACACAAAATCATAAGTTCCTGTGGGAAATGTGATGCTGTGAATAAGACTGAATAGCTAGTCAACGGCTTTGTATCTCTGGGTGCAATTACTTCTGAAACTCTAAAAATGAGAAAGGCGAAAGCTTGCTGTTTCTAATAGCACTGGCTTAAATTTTATAGCAAGCCTGCTCTTTAAGCTAGGTAAACACAAGCTGATAGAAATTGAGCATACTGTTTTATACTTTTGCACCGAAATTAGAACACACTACCTTAAGCCATTCTGTCAGTCAGTACAAGATCTAATGGAAAGTTTACATCATGAAATCAGTGAACCTAAAAAGCAGCCTCAGAGCTGGTTGCTAAAAACATTTACCAGCATGTTTTATGACCTTATGGAAATGTGACACTATGAAAGTGAGAAAATGGGAAAATGAAAAATACACCATCAGTTAATCTGTGATTTCATATACTAGTGACTCAATAACTCTTGAGGTTTTTAACACACATCTGTTGGCTTTTCTGAAGAACTACTATCATTGATTAAAGTCTTTCTCTGTGACTCACTTTACCCAGGAATATAAATGAAAGAAAACAGAATCGAGAAAAGATTTTAAAGTGATTTTCTAAGCTGAATGAGGTAAAAGGTGGCTTTTACTTTTACTCAGAAGTAAAAAATAGTTACACTTAAAAAGATAAATCAATATTAATTATAACAAAATACCACAGTGAAAATTACCACACTAGCTTTTTAGAGCTGTATGCTCTTAAAATAAAAATCAATTTCAGATATTAAACAAAATCATGTTTTCTTTTCTAAATAATTAAAAATACATGAAAATGTCAAAAAAATATTTTGAGATGGTATTGAGCATATTAAAAACTTGAACTGTCATTTACAATGACAGCCTGAATGTTGAATTAAAAAAACATAACTATATAATTGAAGTTTTAAAATTACCATTTTACTTTCTCAGTGTGTTTCTCATAAAGACAAGGGACAAAGCATGGTGAAGAAGAGTATAAACGCAGGTCAAAAAAAGTTTTAAATATCAAACTTAACAATAAATTTCCAAGTCTCTTAAAAGAAGTCAATAACATTAACAGATTTTAATATTTCATTTCCTTTCTGAATTACTGTCTGTGTAAACAGTATCCTAAAAGTGGTGTAACAATAAAAATAAGTAAAACACAATTGCACATATTTTCTTTATTAAAGTTTTAATTATCACCAATCAGACTATGGTTCTCAAGATATTACTAATTTTAATTACAATTAAATGCTTATGATGCATTTATAATTAACAGCTTATTATAGCCACTAAGAAGCAATTAATTGTATTAAACTTTCAGAATGTGCAATGACTACATGCTAGAATTTAAAGATAGCTTACAATTTTTTTTTTTTTTTTTTAAGTCAGAGTCTCACTCTGTTGCTCAGGTTGTAGTGCAGTAGCACGCTAATGGCCACCACAGCCATGACCTCCTGGGCTCAGGTGCTCCTTCCACCTCAGCCTGCCAAGTAGCTGGAACCACAGGCGTGTGCCACTATGCACAGATGGCTAATTATTTATTTACTTATTTATTGTAGAGACAAGGTTTTGCCAAGTTGCCCAGGCTGTCTCAAACCCCTGGGCTTAGGCAATCCTCTCTCCTTGGTCTCCCAAAGTGCTGGGATTACAGGTGTTAGCCAGTGCACCCGGTCCTTACAATTCATTTTATTAATTAATTGTTAATTATTCAGATATAGTATGGCATCAAAGTAACAAATTAATAGTACTTTAAAACCTTAAACATCAATTTAATCATTATTAATATTATATTTAAAACACAGGGGTTAAAAAATTTCTTTTGTCATTCTTAGTATGCTAAAATATTATAGCATTAAGCATGAGCAATGCATATTATAGTATTAGGTATAAGCAATGAATGTAACAAAAGCTAATAAATAAAATACATGAATAGAGATATCTTAATTCTATAATTAGATTTATGATTATAAAAAGAATAAAATGGGGAAATAGTAAAAAGGCAGCAGGTAGTTAAAATTTATTAACATATTTTGGTAATTTCAAAGACTACCAAAGAAACACATCTTTTTTAAAAAAATTATTTATTATAGAGTAGTGGGGTATAAGTATTTACTACATAAGTAGGCTGCATGCAGGTCAAGTTTGGGTTTCTAGGTGGCCCTCACTCCCCCAGAAACACATCTTAACTGAACAATATAAACAATTTATTGAATATTTCTAAGCTGCAATCCACTGAGAAAAATAAATAAGGAATATTGTTACGCAGATGCATTTTTTTTCTATTTTTTAGTTAATTTTTTTTCTAAGCAAACATACTTCAAAGAGTTACTCTGATAAACAGGCATTAAAAACATCTACTCTACTCGTGTATTATTTTTATTTAATAATCTTCTGTTTAAAAAAAAAAAACCAGAAACATTGAATACAATATTTTCCAGACTGCATAACATTTATGCTAAAAGTTCATAAAGCTCCCTGAAGCTATTAGATTTTTTCTAATAAATGATACTTAAATAAATTTTTAGAATAGTACATTAAAATAGAAAGGTTTATTTCCTTTCCAGTGTCAGATAACGGTCTGATTTTTATCAAGAATTCCTTAAATTATGCAGTAGAGTCTTCCTATAAGTAATAAAAGAACTAAAGTTACTCATCTTGAATATGTATCATCGAAACTTTCCTAACACTTAAAATAATTATAGATCTATAATTATAATTTGTACAAGTAGCAACATTCTTATAAGAAACCGTGCTTTAAAGTTAAAGATACCAAGATTTGATGTGTGTCATAAATGGTCAACTATTAAAACATAGCTTGCACCTAACATGTTGTTTATATTGGTAAATAAAGTTAACAGAAAAAACCCCCCAGTTTTTATTAATTTCCTTTATCCTTTGCTAGTAATATTTTGAAAACAAAGTGGCAAGTAATCTGATATTTGTATTAGATTTGTATAAAAGCTTATTCTTAAAAAGTACAATAGGAGTACAGTATCACTTGGAAAGAAGTAAATATATTTCATGATTCTAGAACAAATCATGACAATAAATTACTAAAGGTTATGACCAATAAGTGTAATCTTATTAGTTACAAATAATGTACCTTGTGTCTCTTTATAAAAATTTCTTCATAACTTATTATTTATTTATTTTGAGTTGGAGTCTCATTCTGCCATCCAGGCTGGAGTGCAGTGACACGATCAAGGCTCACCGCAGCCTCAGTCTCCTGGGCTCAGGTGATCCTTCCACTTCAGCCTCCTGAGTAGCGGGGACTATGGGCACAGACCACTGTGCTCAGCTAATTTTTTTATTTTTTGTAGAGATGAAGTCTTTCTAGGTTGCCTAGGTTGGTCTTGAACTTTTTGGCTCAAGTAATCCTCCGACCTCAGTTTCCCAAAGTGTTGGGATTACAGGTATGAGTCACCATACCCAGTCCATAAGTTATTTTCTTTTTTTACTTTTTTAGTCAGCCTTACTTCTTTTTTAGTTATTTTCAATATACTGCTTTAAATATCTACTACGGAAAATTTACAAAGGTTCTAAGATAACGTAATAGAAAGTTAAGTCACAAGTTGGCTATTTATAATCTTTGCTCCAAACTCTAAAGGAACAATCTGAAATAAGACATTCAGTGTTTCTCACTATTAATGAAAGCACTATGTAACTACTCTCCCTAACCATTTGTATTCAGGCATTAATAATATTATTAATAATATATTTTTCTTACACTATGCTAATTACACTACTTATAAAGAACATAAGTATTCAAACCATAAGTGAGGCTTAAAAGCATAGTAGAAAAAAAATATGGGAACTATTGTTTATTAATATGACCTCATTCACGTGACATTTCATGGTTAAAGAATTTTAAATTTATAAAAGTAATGAATATTTTCTTGTCTACAAATATGGTATGCAACATAAAATTGTATGCTACTGTTAGACTCAAGGTCATGTTAGGTATTCCAACTGTACGTGTCCTACTAAAAGACACTGATGCTTCAGAGAGTACTACCGTTTTTCAGTAGTTGACTTTTTATTTGCCACATACCTAGCCAAAGAAAAACTGAAGGAAGCCAGGAAAGCAGATAACCAAACATATTACATCTACATTTAAAAATTATGTCAGTAGATTCTAGTTAATTATGGCTTACTCATATTCCATAGAATGAAGACATATAATTAAGGACCTTATGACAGCTATCTCCCTCAAAACATTTTCCTTATTTCAAGATTCATAGAAATGTTCTGGGTGGCCAAGTTCTCAGAAGTCTACAAGGCAAGTAAGATGCAATTAATCCATAATAAAATTAATCAGAAAAACAAAACTTCTCTAAATTAGAACCCTATTAGAAAACAATTCATTATACCCTGAAGAACACAAATCACTCTATAAAAAAGATACCTGCACATGTATGTTTATCGCAGCGTTGTTCACAATAGCAAGAACCTGGAAACAACCATGCTGCCCATCAAAAGAGGACTGGATTAAAAAAATGTGGTACATATACACGATGGAATACTACGCAGCCATAAAAAAGAACAAAATCATGAATTTCGCTGCAACCTGGATGGAACTAGAGTCTATAATACTGAGTGACCTCTCACAAAAACAAAGATCCGAGTATCACATGTTCTCACTCATATAATGGACCTTGAACATCCAATGCAATACTATAAGAAAATGACTGATGGTACTGGGAAACTATGGGGGGGAGGGGAATGGGATTAACAGTAGCAAATATCTGTCGGGGGATGGGAAAACACCTCTTATCAACAGGGTGCCTGAATGAAACGTAATTGTACACCTAACCCTTAACTGTACCCCACAAAACCATAATAAAAAATACTGATTAATGAAAAAAAAAAAAGAAAACAATTCATTAAAAATTTAGTCAATTCATAGGCTGATGATTTGAATCTAATGGGCACATAACATTTTGGTCTTTTCTTCTAGAGATTATATAGGTGAACATATATTCAGATTAATTTGATTAATCCAAATATCTAAGGGGTTTAACTTTCTACAAATCTTAACACAATCAAGAAATCAAACCAAAAATCTTTCATAAACTTCAGTAATTAATATCAGTTGAACTCATAGATCTACTGGCTTTGGTACTGATAAATGAACTGGTTATTCATTATTAAGCAGCAGCCTGAAAATATATGCTATATTAACCTTTTCAGGTTTATTTTACAACTAACCCTTCATCACACCAGAAAGATAAGACAACAGGAAACAGTAGGCCACCCTACTACTTCCCATGTCCTCCATAAATCAGAAAATTCCCTGATTTAGAACTTTCCAAATCCAAGAATTCTAGATTTAAGATATGGATCAATTCCAGTGATCATGAAACTGACAGGTGAATGTTAAAAATTTGCATCTATCATTAACTTTCCTTTTTAATGTTTCTATTTTACATAGTATATGAAAACCCCACAAACAATACTAGTTGCTTTTCAGCTGAAGAGTATGTATGCACACATATGACTGGTTGGGGAATGGAGGATAGTTTAGAAAAATTTGAGACCTTTCCACATACAGAGTCTCCACTCTGAGCATGTCAGAATCTTGTAGCATTAAAGTAAGGGTTGACCCATTTCAGGTTAAGAAACACGAAGCATTAGCATAGGAAGATGGTTATAGAATGTTAATAATATATCAAGTTATAGACATTTTAAAAATCTTAAAGGACTTATCATTAAAAATATTTCCTCAAATTTATACACATTTAGAGAGATTCTTTTCATACATATTTTTTCAACCTTCTCAAAATTTCTCCGTAACTGACATAAAACTTTAGTCAATAGGATCTATAATGTGTCCCAAATCTAGTTTGAATTTTGTACAATTTGAATTGTCAAGTTTTCTTTCTACATAATTAAATTCCTAGGCAATATCTACTTATTTGCTTATATCAGATTCTTATTTGGAAACTGATTTACTTTGTATTTGATCAATTTAAAAAGCATACTTTAGGGTCACTTTTTCCAAATCAAAATAAAAAAGATATCTTATGATCTTAGTTTGCTTACAGAAATTTATATGAACATTCCTAAAGCTTCACGGCCAAAGCCAAAAAGAAAAAAGAAAATACATAAAAGCTGAATAGCAATAGCAGGAGCAGCAGCACAAAGCATGCAGTAAATGTAATAATATATCACAAAACATTAAAGTGTTCTGCAACCACAGGCAAAAGGATAAGAGGGGTAGAAGGCATCAGGATGGGTATACAAAGTACAACAGTCTCTTACACGTCTGCCTTTGCTAGCTGGAGTACAGGATGGAGAGCGCTTCAACAGAGAAAGGAGAATACTACGTGTTACAAATATTTACACACATAAGACTCAATGATTATTACCATATTAACAGACATATAAAGCCACATTTTTGAATAGGTTGAAAGTACACATATTTTCAGGAAAAACTGGAGGATAGGATAGTAAAGAAACAGTTACTCAGACAGGTCTAAGGTTGATAAATTTTTCATGTGGCCCACGTACAGTGACCCACAAAATAACATTTTGTCAAGTGATGGACAATTTCTTTTCTGGAAAGGTTGGCAGTAGCAGACTGAAACATAGGAGAACAAAGAGAATCTAGATAATTATGATTTAGTGCTGGCAAGCATTTAATAAACTAATTAACTAGGCTTACTTTAGACATTTGCCTGACAAATTCTTACTCTTTTCAAAGATGATTCTTTTAAATGATAAAAGTAAAATTAGGACTTTAGAATTAACAACAATGGACTAAAACAAACTGTTACTTGAATGATATGATCTATCCCAACTAGCCCCTAGGCTTACTCAAAAGAGAGGCCTTTGCCTTTCTGATGTTAATACGCAATTAGGAAAAAGTAACAATTATCTCAAAATATTTTTCACATTTTTATTTATTTTTTTGAGTTGGAGTCTCACTCCATCGTCCAAGCTGGAGTGCAGTAGCACACTCACAGCCACCCCAGTGTCAACCTGCTGGGCTCTGGCGATCCTTCTGCCTCAGCCTTCCAAGTATTCGGAACTACAGGTGCATGCTACCACACCCGGCTGATTTTCTTTTTTTTTAATTGTAGAGACAAGGTCTCTACACGTTGCCCAGGCTGATTAGAACCCACTGGCTCAGGCAATTCTCTCATCTCAGCCTCCCAAAGTGCTGGAATTACAGGCTTGAGTCACAACGCCCGGCCATGTTTTTAAAATTTTGTAATGCTCAGTAAGTAAAGCTTCACAAACATAAATATGAACCTTATTTATAAGACAATTTCTTACAATCAATCCAACCTACCATTTGTTGAGAGTTTACAATACATCAGGTACTATGCAGACTTTATAAGGGATTTAACGATAAACAAGGCATGGCAGTTCACAGATTGGTAGAAAAGACATCATGCTGGCAATGGGACAAATGCTACCACACAGATATACACAAGGTTTGTATGGGAACCTAGAAGAGGGATGTGTAAGATTTTTACGGGGACCTAGAGAAGGGAATTTATAAACTTAGTCCTAGGAATTACAGAAGATTTAAGAGAAAAGTGAAAAGGTCAAGGCTAAGAAACATTACTCAAGACTATCAGTTTTGTTGTTAGAGTAACTCTGGCAGATAGGTAAATAGGACTTATTGTTTCTTTCTATAGGAAACAGGAATAGAAAGTGATTCAAACACTGTGTCCCAAAGAGTTAATAGCAATAGTTAAAGGCCTATAGGTTTCTAAGTAAGTTTTTCCATTACTGAGGTTTAAGTCTCAGGTTCAAACCTAGTTACTTTCCCTCAGTTATGAATAGGAAGAACCTTTCTCATTTCCTTTTTCCCCTAATATTAAAACGCCAAACAAACAAACCAATTCAACCCTTCCTCTACCTATCATTTAATCTCTCTCTTCTCCTTAATAACCATAACAAGTTAACATTGTGTGCAGAGTATATGTAGATACTTTCCATATGAACAGTTAATTCTGACAGAAACCCTACAAGGTAGGAACTACAATCTTCACTTTCAAGATGAAGAAAACAGATTAATTCGCTTAACTAAGGTCATAAAACTGTTAAGTGGTAGAGCTAGGATTCAAACTTTCTCAGACGAACTCCTGAAAAATGGTACACAATCACTGTCTTCAGTTCCTAACCTCCCAATTCACTTCTCAGTATTTGGATTCTGCTTTAACCATTCTGAGACTGTTCAGATCAGTATTTCCTGCTTGTCCTATCAGAACAGCAATCTCTGTTGTACCTGACGTCGCTGAATGTTCCCCTTCATTCCCTTAGTTTCTGTGACAGGGACTTTTCTGAGTAATCTCAGTCTCAACCGTTGCTCTTTCTCTTTTATGGAGTTCTATTCCTCTGCTCCCAACTCAAAGCTGAAGATCCCAGCTTTCTGTTAAGGGCTCACTGCTTTTCTCATGCTGCAACCTTCTCCCTGGCGAAGCTCATCCACTTTCAACTATGCTGATCGTTTCCAAATCTCTATTGCCAGTTCACGCTTCTTCCTTAAGCTCCTGACTCATATCTGTCTGCTGGACATCTTCACATGGATGTTCTTCAGGTATCTCAAACTTAATTTGCCCAAAACAAAGCTGTCGCCTTTCCCTTCTGTTATATCTTTTAATAATAATTAAATCTAAGCTCCACAAAGTAGAATATAAAGTCATCCTGATTTTGGCCTTTGTCTAAGTCTTTACACTCATTTTTCATTAATCCCTTCCTCATCCTTTTTGCTTTCAACGAGCAAAACTGAAATTTTCCTCAGTCCCTGCACCTCCCTGCCCCGTGCCATACCACCTGCATTCTGCCTGTCTATAATTTGCTTCTTTTATGCAGTTCCTCTTTTATTTTGTGGGCTACACTCAATGGTGAAGACCAGTTCATGCATTATTTCCTTTAGAAAGCTTTTCTGGATCCTCTTGGTTCAGTAAGGTATCTTTCCTTTGTACTCTCATAACATATAGTCCACATCTTTTTTATTATTGTGTACATCCCACATAGTGTTATAGTTATTGTTGATATTTGTCTTTTCCTCTAGGCAGGTAATTGTGTATTATGCTTATTAGCATCAAGACTATAAATTTAAAAATTCTCAACAAATGTTGAATGAGTCCCTATAAACTTCCACAGTACTTAACTAAGGTATAAAGGGAGACCTCCCCCAAAAAATTGGAATTATTTTTTGGAAGGTGAGTCCCTTGTAGTACAGGCTTCCCTCACTAGGTAAGTGTGCTTGGAACCCGTCGGAATCCACATATCAGCTAGCTTTGCTATGAGAGGCTGTGTTCAGCTTCAGTGAATTTTTTTTTTAGCGATTCTTTCAATGTATTTGCTCATTTCATAATGGATGATTTATGAGTGCACCTGTCCACACCACACTGAGTGTTCGGCAGTTTTGGACCAAAAATGTCATGACTCCCATGCCCCACTCTCCCTATTCACCCAATTTCATCCTGAGCAACACTTTTTTTTTTGTTTCCCCAGATGGAAAAAATGTCCCCAAAGGGAAATGTTTTGCCAGTGTGGAATAGGTAAAACAATAAGTGGCCGAAGTACTAAAAGACATCAAAATCGACAAGTTCAAAATCTGTTTTGAGAAGTGGAAAAAGTGTCTTCATAGGTATATTCCGTCAAACGGAGAGTTCTTTGAAGGTAACTGAAGTTTAAACATGTAAGAATACACAATTTTAATAAATAAATTTTGATTTTTTTGGGCCCCCCTCATATTTCTCATGGCATTTGTTGTCTCCATACTGCAAAGGTTATAGCTATGTATTTATTTTTTTTCTGACAGCAAAATAAGCATTCTGAGGTCAACTTCTGCATCTGTTTTATCTTTGCATCCACGATTGTGCATAGTACAGTACTATACATGAAAAATGTGCTAAAATTTTTACATAAAGAAACCTTTACTTTTGGGGGATCCCTACATTTAGACTAGAGTGTGGAATATGCTAACAGCATGAAAAAGAGCATGAATAATCTCATCAATATTTAATCACTACTATACTAAAAACAAGTTAAAATGCCTTCCAAACTATTTTTGAATTTGCAGAACAACACATTTTCTAAGCTGGCATTGTTTAAAGCTAATAATTATACTAAATCACTATACCAATAATTTTTTATCAAAGTGCTCAACTAAAAATCAATGATTTTTATGGGGTTTTTTTTGTTTTTTTTTTTTGAGTTAGAGTCTCACTCTGTTGCCCAGGCTGGAGTGCAGTGGCACACTCACAGCCACCCCAGTCAGCCCGCTGGGCTCCGGCAATCCTTCCGCCTCAGTCTTCCAAGTAGCCGGAACTATAGGCACGTAGCCCGGCTAATTTTTATTTATTGTAAAGACAAGGTCTCACCAAGTTGCCTGGGCTGGTCTCTATTTTCATGTTTTTAATAAAAAAAAGTGAGTTTTACTTTTTCTTGAAATACAACTAGAGAAAAACACATATTCTCTCTCCCTTATATATACCCACACTCATCATGGTTTTCTATAAACACTGAATGTTCAATAAAATACTGCTTTAAAACATGTACACTGCCACCGAAACTTTAAGGGTGAATATGGAGGGAGGTAAGCATACAAGAAGCCACCAAAGGAAATAACAAATCTCAGGGGTACATAATTTGGCTCATAGGTTCATTTAATGAATTTCAGAGGTCTTATTTGATAAGAGACCAAAGAGGTAAGAAATGGACTATGTAGTCCCGGTTCTTTCCTTCTAGACTGCCGAAACATATAAGATACATTAAATAATATCAATACACAAGCATATACAATATAATATATTGCCTAAATTGAAGAAGAATTGAATATAATAATTTTTTGAAATATGAGGTCTTCAAGTAAGGTTGTGATGAACATGAGGATGGAAGTTTTAAAAACAAGAAATGAAAGAGAAAATTTCAGCAATGCCACAGTTTCTCAGAAGGAGTGAGGCCCAATTTTCGTATTAGAATTAAAACTCTTTACAATGTATATTTTAAAATTTTCTGTATTCTACTCATTTTCACATATGATTGATTAACTTTTTCTTGGTATAGCTAAACCATGCTGCCAAGACTCAGATTTCAGGGATTGGTTATGATCATCTGTAAAAAGGAAGCTGGGGAAGAGAATAATGTTAAAATCCAAAGATGAATGAAGGGAGCTAGAAGCTATGACTGAAATGAAATATTTGGAACATCTTAGTAAGATTTTACATGAGGTTAAAACCAGGTCAAGAACTCAGCCTGCCAATACTCTCAGACTACTTGCTTTTCTTATATGCCAGAATACAAGAAAGGAAAACAATAACAAGAAGACCAGACTGTTTGTACTATAGACACTATCCTTATTCCTTTATGTCTAACACTTATATTCTAGAGCTTTAATTCCTTGGTTTACTCTCTTCTCAGTATACCAAAGTAAGACAACTTCCAAAAAGCATGTTGAACACATTCCCATTTGGCAGGTAAGTGGATAATTTCTATTTCTCTGAAGAAACTGTAGAACTGTAACTTGATAAAACTCAAAACTTATCTAGCACATATTTAACATGTGACAATATGTTTATCATATGTAAAGAACAAGTAATTTTTGACTAATTAGTATTATCTTTTAATACAGTTTTTTTAAGTTCAGTTGAAAAGAAGAAAATGAACTAAATAGAGTAGAAAGCTGCTATAAGCTTGATGTAATGACCCCTAGATCTGTTTCTATTGGGATGAAGGGAATGGATGGGGGAGAGAGATGAGAAAATCCAAGCTGCTGAGCTCCATTTGTCCCTCACCCTGGCTGTTTCCTAGAGGATGAAACTAGTTTTGTTTTGTTTATTTGAGTTGGAGTCTCACTCTGGCGCCCAGGCTGGAGTGCAGTGACACGCTCACAGCCACCACAGCCTCGATCTACTGGGCTCAGGCAATCCTTCTGCCTCATCCATCCAAGTAGCTAGAACTATAGACACGAGCTACCATGCCCAGCTAATTCTTTTTTATTTATTGTAGAGATGAGGTCTCACCAAGTTGTCCAGGCTGGTCTCGAGCTCCTGGTCTCAAGCAATCCTCTCATCTTGGCCTCCCAAAGGGCTGGGATTACAGGCTTGAGCAACCGTACCCAGCTGAGACTGGTCTTAATAAGGACTAATCACAGAGAGCCCATGTGAGGTTGAGGGAAAAAGACAACAGTAGAAGAGGGAATAATTTCCATTGTAGAAAGGATCTTGGTATCTGTTCTACTGCTTTCTTAATACTTCTTACAACAATGATTTAATGAAGTAGTCTTACCAAAGTGGTCTCAATTTTTCTTAAAAGTAACTCAAACCCTCCTGTATCTGTCCTAAATCATGTTTTGCATAACTCTTTATCATCATACTTCCCTACTACCCCAAGATTGAGAACCCTAAAAATTTCTCTTACTAATGGGAGATTAACCTATGAACTCTTACTAACAGGAGAGTGTTGTGATAAATAATAGTTAAAACCAGTAGGCAAAGTATTTTCTAAAGTTCTTTTCTCCTTTAAAAGTCTATATTTCTACATGCAGAAAAACTCAAATGCCTACCTCCTCCTAAGTTACAGAAGCAGAGTGTTGAGAGTATTTCTGCTTTGCTGGGCTGCCTCCTTTCATTTTTCCAGAGGGAAAGAAGTGACTGGTACTACATATATTCCTTCTCTTCTGTCAAAGATATTCTTACACATAGAAGAATTTACTGAACAGTGTGACGTAAAAGGAAAGCATCCTGTTTTGAACATCTCATACTGCCCAAAGTTCTAGCACTTATTTGAATTTTGAATTAACGGGCAAAACATGCAGAGGAAAATTTAAAGGTGGGAGAGTGACTATGTGTACTGTTTTAAATAAAGTAATTACAGGGGCAGTGACTCAAGCCTGTAATCCCAGCACTTTGGGAGGCCAAGGCAAGAGGATCACTTGAGTCCAGGAGTTCCAGGCCAGCCTGGGCAACATACTGATACCTCACCTCAACAACAACAAGAAAACCCAAAAGTTGGCTGGGAGTAGTGGCACACACTTGTAGCTCCAGCTATTTGGGATGATGAGTTGGGAGGATTGCTTGAGCCCATGAGGTTGTGGGTGTAATGAAACAAGATTGTACCACTGCACTCCAGCTTGGGTGACAGAGTGAGACCCAGAGTCTAAATATATATACAACAAATACAGTAATTACAATTTTAAGAGTCCTATGTGGGACAATAAAAGTAGACAGTAACTTTGGAGAAGAGACACTGGTGGTAAAGCTCTGACAACACTGGGCCCCTGGGCACGGGGGAGACAATTCATGATGATATGCAGACACCAAAGAAAACTTGATTTCTGCAATTTTTAATACTAGCCTTATTCCCTTTTATATTTACAAGTTCCTGCTGCAATTCAGTTTTTAGGTCTTCAATATAATGTCTTCTACAGCAATGAGGTAGAAAACAAATGAGAAAGACAAGAAGGAAGCACCATGCACAATATAACTAGATTTAGCACAAAGAACAATCACAATTTGGGTTTGTTCCTTGGGAATCCAAATGCCTAACAGAAAGAGAGCTACAGATGAACTTGAGTTTTATACTAAATACCTTGGATGCTGAACTTAAGTATGCCAAAGATTAAATACCACTGTTCAAAACATCATTCTGCTATGACCTTGAGGATCAGATAAATGGATGAATACTCTAGAAAGGGTGATCATAGTTATGAACTATGAAGAGAAACAAGAAATTTGTGCCATAAATTATAGATTAAATATAAAATATATTTTTTAAATGTGAGCTTACTGCTGGGGCTTTGCCTGACTGATAAAAATCATCTTCCAATGGTAATATGATCTGACAATTTTGAAGGAAAGTAGAGTGGTTCATATTGGTGGTGGGTGGAAGGCTGAGTGATGAGGAACTAAGAAAGAATTTAAGTGCAACTGAAGTGATGGACAAGAAAGGAAGTTAAAGAGAATACAAAAAAAAGGGGAGAAATCAACTTATTAAGAGTAAGGAAATAATAAACAACCTTATGAGATTTGTTGTATTATTACTCCTGTTTGTCAGATGAGCAAACTAGAGTGTGTGAAGGTTAGATAACTTCCTCCAATCCATGAATAAAAGCAGAGAAAGGAGGGAAAAAAAGATAACTTCCTCCAAACCATACATCTAGAAAGCAGTACAGGAAGGATTTGAGCCTGCTTATGCACTTAACCAATATATAAGAATGAAGTGTAAAAAAGCACATAAAAGGGAAATCATGCTTTTTGAAAGCTGGAGTATGAATCTTAATTTGTAGTTTTTGTGAACTTGACTCCTTTTTATACTAGGAGTTTTTTTTTGTATTGCTATGAAATTTAGTCATATGTCTGCATAATAGTGGGTAAAGGATGAGAAAAGTAACAGTGGGAAATGGTGGTGACCTGGGCACTCAGGCATTACAGCCAGGAGTGGCAGTGGCAGAGTGCCTGTGAGAGCTGAAAAAAGCTGGGGACCTGGATGAAGTGTGCGCTCCTGCAGGGTAATCTGCTGAGAAGAGATCATTTATCTGCCAAAATACATACTGCTTCTATGTTTTATACCAGAAATTTTTTTGTGTGTGTGGAGAGACAGGATGGTGGGATGAATTTGTTAGAAAGAAAATTCAAAATGGTTTTCTACTGGAAAGAACAACTAAAATAATTTACTCAAACTTCCTTCCCATGCTTTCTAAGGTGAATGATATATATATGGAAATACCATATAGAGTATTTTAATATACCAAACAGCAGATTATAACATGCAATACCATTGTACATCAGAAAAGTTCTCTATTTAACACAATATAGAATTAACCAGAATAAGTTTTTGCTTCAAGAATAACAAAACCATTTCCATTTAGAATAAAAATGTACTACTTTGGTTTGGTACTTTGGTATTTAAAACATACTAAAATCACTTTTCAGTTCAATAATTTTAAAACATCCAGATCAAGAGGTTCCTTTAGTGGAAAATTATGCTAACTACCCTTCTTAATATTGCAAGTATTCTGACAAAACATAAAATAAAACATTAAAAAATTTTCACTGCCTTTAAAAATGACTCTATGAAAAATATTTGCATTTGAATCCATTTTGTTTCCCCATTTCTGTAAAGACTGAATGTTCAACAGGAAAACAAAATGCTTTAGGATAAGGTTTACTATGCCATTTAGAGAGAATACAGAGAATGTTATGCCAGGCAATAATGTAAAGAGATTGAATATACACATTTAATAGGAACTTTTAAATTATTCACTCTATAGAATTCAGGAGAGAAAATGATAATGCAGTCAATTTATAGCACATATAGTGCTTATGTTAACTAAATTACTTTCCACATTAGAAGAGAAATTCTGTCAGCATTAAAAATTGATTTATACTCTTATAATTGTGTTACAATAAAATCTATTGGAGAATTTAATTAAAAAGTAATGTTTTCTGAGTATACCACAAGAGGTTTATTTTTAACCAACATATAAATTAAACAGTAAAGTGCTGAAAAGGGGAAAGAAAATAGAAATCACCATGAAAAATAAAAATGAACAATTATCGATATATATAGTGACAACAATTAAATAAGCATTTCAGTCTTTAGAATTCTCACAAAGATTGAAAACATAGAGATTATCCAATGGTCAAAGCATTTCAAAAGATATATTATTATTTTTATTATGTTTAATAATGATAAACTCTTCATCATATTTAAGACAGGAAAAAAGCATATTTTGGTTTACAGATAAATTTTCAAGTGTGGTATTTCTAAAACTGACTGCATTACTTGACAAATTCTTCAAATCAATTCACTGATCTCTTTTACTGAAGGATGCATTGGTTTGAAAATCAAAGACTTACGTCATCCAAAAAATCAATCAGTGAAGATGAGGAAGAAGAAAAGGAATCCTATTTAACGAATACAGCAGTAAAAAAATAGAAAATATGGATGAAGCAATTTAATAAGAACGAATAATAAATCAAAAATTTTGTAAAACAATTGAAAGGCAAATGACATTAATTCAAATAAATAAATGAGAAAAGCAGTCACTATCATCGTTCTTAAGAAACTTAAAGATTCATTGTTTACTTTTAAAAGAATGATTCTTCTTTCCATTCCCACAGGAATAAAATAAAATTAATATACTATGCCCAAAATATAATAAAATGAAGCTCATGACAAATCATTAATAATCAAATTAAATGTAAGCACTTTAGAAGATAACAACTAAAAGTAAGCAACAGAATCTCTGCTTCTAATTCTTCCCACCAGAATGTAAGTTCTCTGAGGGATGAACTTTGCCTATTTTGGTCACTACTGTATCTCCAGCACTTAGAACAGTGCCTTGCATATAGATACACATTATTATTTGTTGAATAAAGAGATAATCATCAATTTAAGTGTTCTAAGACAAAACTATACTTTATAACATGAAATTGATTTTTTCAACAAAAACTTAAACTAGCAAGAAATGAGCAAGAGTTATATAATCACTATTTCATTATTGTAGAATCTGTGTAACAGTCTTATAATAATTTTAACAGAAAAGCATTCCTTATTGTACACTTGAAAAAAATAAATTGATTTGAAATGAAAACCAGCAAAACCATATTGTGAGCTTTAATATTTTCACGATTTTTTATTGTGGCTCTATGCTTTGGAGAAAAAAGAAAAGCGTTGAAATTATTCCAAAAGCTGAAATTTGTCCTACTCTTCCTGTTTTTTAGGGGGGATGAAATTGCTTTTAAATCTTACAATAAGACTCATATTTAGACCTTTCTTACATGTTTTGTTAAATACAAATGGGATTATAGTCTCCATAATAATGCAGAACATATTCCTTTCCTAATGTTTTTGTTTACTTAACATTCTAGGTCCTTTCATATGGGATGTAATAAAACAATCTTACTGCCAATGAATTTTAAATTGACCACAGAGGATATCAGAAAAGTTTAATACTTACTTCAAATTGATCCAGAGCATCGGTAGGCGTATTCAAAAATGCCAAGAAAGAATGCTGTGAGTCTTGGTGCTCTATACCTAGAAGACAGCAGCAACTTTTTTTTAAAACTACAACGACAAAAACTAATTTTAATGGATAACGCTTCCAGTCTGAATCTACTAAAATCAGTTCAAAAACTACTGTATTAAAAAAGATGATCACTACTATTAATTCTACATATTTAAAAAACTTAAAAAATTAGTGTTTCCTAGACTATCACCTAATAGTTCAATTATATCAGTTTCCATGAAATACTTGTTTCTGGAGTTACTTGAGTTACTTAAGTTATTGAGTTTCTTTTTTTTTTCCATATAGTACATCATACAAAGTCACATTAAACCTCATGGTAGACTTGAGAGGATTTTAAAATTAGGGGCCTGTTTATGTCTGATTTTTCTAAGATAATTTAACACCAAAGCAGGCTTGTGTTTTGAAATAGTCTTATCAGGTATACAGCATACACTGTCTAACATAAACAATCTTTTATAGGAAAACAATGTAGTGATAAAACAAATGTACTTAATTACAAAAAAGCTTTTGTCAATCTGATTTCAAGTATTTTTTTAATTGACAGGATGAATATTCCAAACATCAGTTTTAAGTTTGTATGAACTGTTAAAAATTCATACATATTTCTTGGCTATGGTATTAACTTTAAATGCATAATTTCCCAAATAATTCTTAAAACATATAAATAATAATAAATACGAGGGAGGAAAAAAAAGCCAAATAACCAATCACGTATTTTTGATATCCATATCCTAAGGAATTGACATAAACTAATTTGTGTTTTAACTATATTACTCTCTAGTAATATAGTTACCAGATAAGGCAACATGTTCAGAAATTCATTCAATCAACAAATATTTATTGAGAGTCTATTATATGCCAGATACTGTTCTAGACACTTAAGGAAATAATAGTAAACAATTTGAAAAATCCTTGCCCCATAATGTAAACATCATGTTATATTACTTAAGTAGTATAGTACATAACAACATATAGTAAATGTGAATTCTGTAATACTCAAAATCCAAATTAAAAAGCTGTGGTTAACATGTGTTCATAAAGCAATGTGATAAGCATAAGTCTCCCTGTTTTTAAGTTTGTGTCTATTCTAAAAATGAAGCAGTCAATAACATCTAGTGTGCATGTTGTCACTGGCACTGGCTCTTTCCTATTAAATTGCCCTTAGGGCAAGTTATTCATGGCTTATGTATTTTTTCTCTTCTCCTCACTAAATAATGTTATCTCCCTTCTACTCTTCATGATTTTAAACGCAGCTTGGTTTTTTTTCATTTCAGCACAATAGCTGTGCTCCTAATCTGAGTTCCTATTTACTTTTTCTGGGCTTCTTTCCTTTCTTGCTCACTAAGAAATTCAGTCAACGACAATGTATTAAGCATTAACTACCTTTAATGGACTTTTTATGTTAGCTCCTTTATGTGATTACTCTCTGTATTGCACAATTCTAAAAGTAGATGAAGAGACCCAACCAGCTTTATCTCACTGTGTTGCAGGGCTGAGAAACGACAGGAAGCCACTTAGGCCTAATATAAAGTCCATTAACTAGTTCAGTACTCAGTGATGGCCTTTATCAGGAAAATGAATTTTGAAGAACTGCATATAAGAAATCTCTTGATTAAAAAAAATAACATTCTGAATTACTTTTTATTAAATCTTCACATTCTTAACACCCACATTAAGGAAAAGTTTAAGAAGTTCATGTAATAGAGCTGTTAATCACATTTAGCTTTCACATTACTGGAAAATGCTCAAGTAAAGTTTTAAAGGAAATGGTAATAAATCTTGGGAAATCCCATAGGGTAAGCAATTTAAGTATCAAACTGGAAGAAGACACCAGAATGCCAAAATAATTCTTCCTTATGAACTGCTCTATTAGTGCTGAATTAGATTAATTTGTAGTTATTTCATACAGTTTCCTCAACTACCTGGAGTGAATCCCCAAGATTTTGTACATTCTAGACACATACAAAGTGCTACTACTTGTTTAAGTACCCTTACCAAGTTCTGAAAGATATCACATGTTGCTGTTGTTGGAGTGATTACCTCATATATAACATTTGAGAATATAGTAAAAGTATGTTGTGAAATAAGAAATTAGTTTTCTTCAATCATAAAAATGTTATTCATGAAGTGGTCCATGGCAGTAAAAAAAAAAGTCAAATTTACAGCAAAGTGACCTTTTTTGTTACTATGAAATCTTTAAACAATGTATATTTAGTAAAACAAAATGACTCAGCTGAAATGTGTACGTGTATGCATCATATACACAGGTACTCATAAATGAGTGCCAGAATTGCTTGTGTGAACACTTCTACTACCCACACAACAAGCTGATTCTTAAGTATTAATGTATTCAGAACAGTAAGTCCTGACCAATGCAAACACACATTTCCATACCCTTTTCAGATCTAAGCTCTTCAGTGTCCTTTATCAGTTGTTCAATTTCTGACAGTAGTTCCAAGTTCTTCTTCTCTGAATCTTTCAGTTTACTTTAATAAGGAGAAAAACAGAAAAATGTCATCAATTTTTACTATTGGCTAGTAAGTCATCTTGTATGTAGCTAAACTTACTTGGTTTAAACATCAGTCATGCAAATTTGGGGACTATGAACTACAGCAGGAAGGACAAATACAGATTGCCACCTATTTATATGTAAATACGGTTTTATTAGAACACATTTATTAGAACACATTTAAGTATCGACTATGGCTGCTTTTGCACTATCACAGCAGAATGAGTGGTTGTGATGGAGTTTATAATCTCTCTCAAAGCCTAAAATATTTACTATCTGACCTTTTATAGAAAAAGCTTGCTGGCTCTGAGCTAAGTTATTACATTTTAAAATGTTACAAAACCAAAGGTTAACTGTAGAATTTCCTCATAGGCAACCATAAAAGTGAAGCATATACTTAAGTTTATACTTTTTCAGTTTGACTCATAGTCCTAATTTATGAACAAATATATAAACTCAAAATTCTTGGGCATAAATAGACAAGATCAGTTATTTCAAATTACAACACAGAGAATGATATTCGGTAGCTCTCTATGCTGGGATCAATTTATATTCTCCAGAAAGAGATTCTTTCCCCCCTCTCAATGTCACATAAGCACATGTAAACAAAGCATACTTAACTTATGTCTGTATCACTTATAACAAAACATCTATAAATCAAAAATTTATAATCCAACAGGTGTACCATGTATCTGGTCTTTGATTTGATTCAAAATATTAAAAACTGCAGTTTAAGAACTAAAGCTTCACACCATTAAAAATGGCATTTATGGGCCCACATTTTTTTTCAAACTTTTGGAACCTTTGGTTTTCTAAGCACCCAATGTATTCTTATATTGATAATTTCATTTGTTATGCCAACTTTCTATTGAACAATTAAGTCAGTACAGGTGATATTGATAATTTCATTTGTTATGTCAACTTTCTATATATATATCAGTATAGAAAGTTGACATAACAAATGAAATTATCAATATCACCTGTACTGACTTAATTTTGAACCATGTTTATGTTCAGTCTGATTGTCACTTTTTTTATTATTTATATATTCAGAGTATAATCTGCTCTACTGTTGTGACAAGAATTGAGGTAATGTGTTCCTTAGCTAACTGCCTCAGAAACTGGGATATACTGTTTTTAATACATAAAGGACCATGAGAACAATAATTATAATTTTAAAAATTTCACACCATTATGAAATTTACCATCAACAGAACTTTCACCTGTAAAAGATCTATGGTAGAGGCCATACTTTTTAGATGATTATATTTTGTTCTCACCATATATTTCTTTTCAATGCAAATATTATATTTCTAAATATAAGAGTTTTATATCCAAAAGAATAAAATTTGAGAGCCAACTAAATTTTATAAATAAGTGGAAAATTAAATAATGGAATAATACTACTACTAATTCTAGTTTATGACAAGCTAGAGGAAAACAACAGTATATTAAAATCCCATCATTACCACAAGGCTTGAAAGCATCTATTTATTTTCAGATCTTCATAACTTATTTTGGTCATCACTTTAAAAAACAAAGCAACAGGAAGGAAATTAAGCATGTAACTTATTTCCAAATAATTCTGACAAACTTAGAAATTATTCTAGTAACAGAATTCTTACCATTCTGTTATGATGTTAGATGCTTTAACTTTATTCAGCTCTTCTTGGATGGCCTGTTTGGCTCTTATTTCTGCATCCAAAGCAGACTGCAACTCCAGTCTAGCTGACATATCCAGTTTTGCAAAACGACGCATTTTCCATGGCATATCCTATGAAATAATATGGTTGTGTTTTTAGCTCCCTCCTATTTTATTTGCAACAAATTTACTAATCTAAGTGAAATTTGGAAGCTACTGTTAGCACTATCTTTCTCTAAAAACAGAAAAGTAACATTACTTGTGAAAATATATTATTTTCCATTCAGAAATAATTATAAATACTTAAATATAAGTGAATTCTTTCCTGGATAGTTATTTCTGATAATTATACTTAAAAACAGCTATGCATTATGTTTTTCTAAACTGGAAAAGACTTGCACTAACTGATTTCTCATGAAAAACTTTACAGTAGGCTGAAGTCTAGACAAAGTGATATAAGTAATCAGATTGACCGTAGTGTTTTTTCAACCTTCTTTTTTCTAATATGATAAACCTCCATGCAGAATGCTAGAGCTTACGGTTGCTCGTGTACCCAAGCTGGAATTTCTTAATGCTTCCAATTCTTCAGTCATTTTAGAAGCTAAGGCCTGAAGATACCCTCGTGCATCCTTTTCATCACTGACCCTAGAATATACACATAAAAAGATAGAGATAAAGTACAAAAGTAAAACAAACAGAAATACTTCACTGTGATATATTTTACTTTAAAGATTCATAAATAAGTGATAGGAATTTAAAGATATTCTTAAATAATTTTTAAAAAGTCTATCATAGTACAACTACCTGTCAATAGCTGAAAGTGGTTTATGATACTGTTCAGTTATGTACAAATTACAACTGGTGATGTTGACAAAAGTCCAGTTACTCATATCTGATAAATTAGTAAAACTTTACCCTTGAATCACAGAAACAACTCTCTCTAAATTTAACATTCAGGTCAGGTGTGGTGGCTCATGCCTATAATCCTAGCACTTTGGGAGGCCAAGGCAAGAGGATTGCTTGAGCCCTGGAGATCAGCCTAGGCAACATAGTAAGAAGTTGCCTCTACAAAAAAAAGTTACAAGAAAGAAAGAAAAAAAAGTCAGGCATGGTGGCACATGTCTGTAGTTCCAACTACTTGTGAGACTGAGGTGGAAGGATCACCTGAGCACAGGAGGTCAAGGATGCAGTGAACTCTGATCATGCCACTGCACTCTAGCTTGGGCAACAGAGTGAGACCCTGATTTTAAAAATAAATAAATAAAATAAAATAAATCTAACATTTAACACACATGCACACATGTGTGAGGTTTTCTAAAGACAACTGCAACTTCTTACTAATTGGATTCTGCCATTTTATTTTATAAAAATACAACATACCGTTTTTAAAACTGAAATATACTAAGTTCAGAAAGTTTTGTGTAAAGTAGGATATTCTGCAAAAATCAGGTTTGTATTATAATTAAGCTCTTTTGTTTTCTAAAATGATAAATATAATAACAGAGAAAAGATTAAAGTTTACTACACTCTAGTTTCTACTTACTTTCTTAAGGCTATCTAGCTGATGACGCTATTATGTTTTTTGAACGTTTTCAAATTATACACAACAAAACAAATTCCACAATCTAGAATTTCTCAAGAAAAAGTTTGCATTTGTTACATTTCCTCCAAAACAGGAGGGGAAGGTGGGAAATGAGGGGAGACTAACACATATAAAACTACAAAGGAAAGTCCTATTCTCAGGAGGAATGAAAACCATTGGTATATAGAAAGCTATATTGTACAGAGAAAAAAATTGAGTTGAAATTTGTAATGCTCAGAAGTGTATTATAATACACTTTTGGGTAGACAATTTGTCTTTGTGCAGGCTACTTGTCTTCACAGATAAAATCCAGGTCACTGAAAGTATGACGAAAATATATCTCACGTAAATCAATATGTATCTGTTATGCACACAGCAGTGATATTTAAATCTTGAGCATTGCATTAGCATTTTTTAGAATTTAAACTCCTGACATAAATGACCACAAAGAGCCAAAACAATCCTCAGCAAAAAAAAAAAAAAAAAAGCAGGAGTTATCACACTCCCAGACTTTAAGCTTTATAAGCTACAACAATCAAAACAGTCTGGTATTGGTACAAGAACAGGCATACAGAACAATGGAACAGGATAGAGATTCCAGAAGCAAAACACCAATTTCTCAACCAACTCATCTTTGACAAAGCTTCCACCTCAACCACTGATGAGAGGAGAACCTATTCAGCAAATAGTGCTGGGAAAACATGCCGGCCACACGCAGAAGATTCAAACAAGACCCCCCCCCGCCCATCTCCATACACACAAATCAACTCTAAATGGATCAAAGACATAAACATAAAACCTCAAACAACAAAAACTTTAGAAAATGCAGGAGATACCCTTATGGAAATTGGAATTGGCAACCAATTCCTAATCAAAACCCCAAGTGCCCAGGTCATAAGGAATAAGACAGACAAGTGGGACCTTATCAAACTGACAAGGCTTCTGAAAAGCCAAAGAAACCACTGAGAGAACGGGGAGACAGGCCACAGACTGGGACAATATATTTGCCAACTGTGTATCTGACAAAGGCCTAACATCTGCTATCTACAAGGAACTCAAATGTGCCAAAAAGAAAAACACAAACAGTCCCATTACAAAGTGGGCAAAAGATATGTACAGACACTTCTCAAAAGAAGACATATGAGTTGCCAACAGATACATGAAAAAATGCTCAGCCTCACTAGTCATCAAAGAAATGCAAATTAAAACCACACTGAGATACCACCCAACTTCAGTCAGGATGGCCATTATCAATAACTCAAAAAACAACAGATCCTGAGAGGATGTGGGGAAAAGGGAACACTTCCACACTGTTGTTGGAAGTGTAAAGTAGTACAGCCTCTGTGAAAAACTGTGTGGCAATTCCTAAAAGATCTAAAAATCGACCTCTCATAAACCCCGCAATCCTCCTACTGGGAATATACCTGGAGGAACTCAAATCACTCTATGAAAAAGATACCTGTACACACATATTTATTGCAGCATTATTCACAACAGCAAAAACATGGAACCAATCATGCTGCCCATGGAAGGAGGGCTGGATAAAAAAAAACGTGGCGAGAAAGCTGTGAAAAGGGAGCCATAAAGAAGGACAAAATTATGAACTTCACAGCAACTTGGATGGACTTAGAGGTTATGATACTGAGTGATATATCAGAAACAAAGAACTGAGCGAGTATCACATGTTCTCACTTATAAGTGGACCTTGAACAACTATCGTAATACTACGAGAAAGGGACTGACCATTAACAAGGATAACTGCATAATCAATGTTGGTATACCTAACCATGAATTGTACCCCACATATTTAAAATAAAAATAAAAATAAAGAATTTAAACTCCTGAGGAGTCAAATTCATATACAGCTTAAAGAAGCCCTCTATAAAGGGCTTGGTGCTCTCTTCTAGTAGATAGGAAGTTGTTTTTGGAGTACAAGCAACGGAATCTAAAAACAGATCTAATGAAACCACTGTAAGAAGTTGCCCACTCTAGTGACAAAAGTTACACATTTTTAGGCTCTATGTACATGCACATATTTTTACTGCCTTTTAAAGAGTGGTTTTAGAAATTATTTTAAGAAAGTTCATGTAGTAGGAGGGCTGTGTCCTAAAATTCTTTGAAGTCTGAATGACACAAATGACTGCAATCTTTTCATTTAATCATCTGATCTATAGTATAAAGAATAAATGGGGATGGAGATTCTTTTTTAGAGTACAAAGAAAGGTATTTATACAGTAACAATAAAGAAAGCTATATTATCATTTAAGTGTCCAGGCTAATAGGTCTCAACTAGTGTTGGTTTAGTATCTACTACAGTTCAGAGATCTTGGTCCACGCACATTTCCAGGAACCAGTGAAGTTCAATGTTTTTTACTAACTTTAGAAATCAATTTGTATAAATTACTTGTAAGCTGTATGAAATTTTATATAATAATCATCTTTTTTCTAATTTTTTTTTGATTTATATGTTGAACATATTCGTATTCCTTTACAACTGCATTCTTCTACTAACTCCGAACTTTTGGTGAAACCTACGTCTCTTTTTCTTGGCTACAGAGAACAACTGGTGGGGGGGGGGGGACCTAGTTAGCTAGAGTAAATTCATGCCATTTAACTTTCATTGGGCTCTAGGACTTAAATAACAATGAATTTTAATTATCATTGCTATTTGTCTATTTCTGATCCTGATCTTTAAAATTCTTACTTTCCCTAGCCTCAACACTACCTCTTACCTCTTGTTTCTTGATTAAGTTTAGTCATACTCATTCTCTTAACTTGTTAAAACAGTTTTAGAAGTAGGTCTCATCTTTTATTTGGCTAAATCATTCAAATGTAATCTTAATCCCATAGTATCATTACTACACACAGATCGTCCCTACCTTATGTTTTCAATTTCACTATTTATATTGGTTGCTTTAAATATGTACAAACCTTTTTTATTCTCCAAAAGTTCCCTGTCCTCACTCTCCCATTCCCAACATCTTATTTCTCCCTATCTTTTTCATTGCTATACTACTTATACCTAAATGTTCTAGTATTTAACTCTTCACTCACTCCTATAAACTCCCTGAAGTCTAATTTTTGCCTCAGCTATTTTGCTGAAGCTACTTTGTTCAAATAACTCGCCAACCTTAAAAGGCAGTCAACTAAAATCTATCTTGTTCTCTTGGTATATTTAATCCTTTCCTTTCAAGTTATCTCAAATAATTAATCCATTAATAAGTATTAATACTATTACATTCAGCATATTAGGAAGACGGAAGACATGAAAGATAAAGTTCTTGAAAAGTTGGGGAGATAGGACATATACAGTAGAGTAATTGGGAACTTGGATTCTTGAGTCAGATAGACCAGGGTCCCCAACTCCTGGGCCATGGACCAGTACTGGAACTGAGCAACACAGCAGAAGGTGAGTTGTATTACTGCCTAAACTATGCCTCCTGTGAGATCAGCACTGAAAAGCCTGTTTCCATTTCCAACATTCTATCTTTTTGAGCAGGGTTTTCTGCAGTAACAGTAACCAAAACGAGGTTATGGAGTAGACTGGACATAAGCAACACACTTCAGGGTGTCACTGTCTCCTATCACCCTCAGGTGGGGCCGTCTAGTTACAGGAAAACAAGTTCAGGGTGCCCACTGATTCTGAATTATGAAGAGTTGTATAATTATTTCATTATATATTACAATGTAATCAGAATAGAAATAAGACCCGCCTGGGCAGCGAGACCTCATCTCTACAATAAATCAAAAAATCAGCCAGGCGCGGTAGCGCATGCCTGTAATTCCGGCTACTTGGAAGGCTGAGGCGGAAGGATCGCCGGAGCCCAGCAGGTCGAGGCTGCGGTGGCTGGGAGCGGCCACTGCACTCCAGTCTGGGCGACAGAGTGAGACTCCAACTCAAAAAAAGAAAAAGAATAGAAATAAAGAGCACAATAAATGTAACACACTAGGATCATCCCCAAACCATCCCCCACCCTAGTCCACGGAAAAACTGTCTTCCATGAAACCTATTCTTGATGCCAGAAAGGTTGGGGACCGCTAAGACAGACCCAGCTTCAAATCCTAGCTCTGCTGCTTACCAGCTGTGTTATCTCACCTATACAATGGGGACAATAATATATACTTCATACTAGGGTAATAGCTAAATGAGGATACATGTGAATTTTTAGCCTAACGACTGGAACATACTGTGTTTTAATCAATATGTGCTATTATTACACATAAATGAAGATTACTGAATGAGGACTGTCTCACATAATGTGAGTAGATTTAAATAAAGAGAAAGAGAAATAAAGGTGTCATTATTGGGACCCTTTCCTGATTACATGATTATCAAAACATTCTCCTGGTTCTCCTACATGACTGTTTCATTTAGCTTTTGTTATGTAACCCTCACTATTATGCTTCTTTCTTTTCTGCTTAAAAAGATTTCAACAACTTAATTGGTCTTATTCACCAGAAATTTAATTCCCAAACTTCATATTTCTAATCCTAACCTTTATGCCAGCTTTTCTTTCTTTTTTTCTTCAAGCATTCATTAGCATTTAATGAACCTCCCTCCGTGTGGCTTCAAGCCACCAGGACACAGGCTCCCCCAACATCCTTAATCTTCTCTGCAGTTCTTCTGTTGAAGAATTTGGCCTTCACAATTACAGGCTGCTTTGGGAGCTTTCCCTTTCCCAGAACTTTGTAGTAGCCCAATCGCACCACAACAATGATGGGAGCAGCTCCAGTTTGTTTTTAGCAGCATTCACTCGTGTCTGCTCATTGACCAAAGTCCACATTTTATCAAGGTTGACATTTGGGCAGAAGCTCTGGTTCCTCTTTAAGTAATAATGCCTCATACCAACTTTCCCAAAGTAACCTGGGTGATATTTGTCGAAGTTGATTCTGTGGGAATGCATGCTAATCATATTACCACAGCCTCCTGGGTGCTTTCGTTGCTTGCCAATATGGCCATGGCCGTGGCTCACGTGGGCCCAAAGTTTCAGGTCTTCCTCAGTCTGGATGGCATGCTGACGGTTGAGATGAAAGAGCTATGCCAGTTTTTCAAAAGCATATCAGAAATCCCCACTAAGATATCTCTGGATCAGCTCAGTCTCACTAATGAAAAAAGAACAGCTAAAACTGATTGTGCCATCTTTCCCAAGGTGGTTACCACTCTTGACTTGGCTATTTCAATGATGCCATCACTTTCTTAATCTCTCCAATTCAGAATTCAGAAATACTTATTTCTCCTCATTCCTTGACCTTCTTTTATAGTTATTAAGTCCTATATAGTTTTCTTTCATAATTTCTCCCACATTTGTTCACTTTTCCCCAAACATTCCATCTTCTATTTCATCCTGAACATTACTGTTAAGAGTTATCTTCCTAATATATCATTTTAATTAACACCATTATCCCTTGCAATTTATATTGCCTTATAAATAAGTCAAGTTGAAATTCTTACCCAGTATTCATGACAACGTTGTGGTAATTTTATTAATTACTACTTTCTTTTAAATAAATTCTCTAACTTTGATCAAACTAGGTGTAGGACCCTTTACTAAACTCAGTGTCTTAAAAAAAATATATAGTTCAACTGATTAACCCCCACTTTTAGTGAGCACCTCATCTAAGGTAATTAATTCTCTCTCTGCTATATTGAACAATAAGTATAATGTAAACATTTAAAAATCCAAAAACATCCAAAATCCAAAGCACTTCTGGTCCCAAGTATATCTAGGGATGCTCAAACTGTAAACCAAACTCACAAGATGAAAATAGCCTAAGCCTTCTGCCCTTTATAAACTTGGATATTATATCTCAGACAATTAACTTTCAAGTAGGTGAGAACTCAGAGAACATGGATTATATATTTTGTGTTTTGCCTATTAGGTATTTGCTCATTTGTATCTGATACATTAATCTACTTATAAATAAAAGGTGTGGATAATAACAACTTTTATGCAAAACAACTTTCTTGTTGTTCTGATTTTCTTCATATTTCAACTTGAAAGTGAGAAGTGTACAGTGAGTGCTCTGTGACATCATATAAAAACTTTCATCTTTACCCTATTAACTCCTTCTACAGAGCCCACATTTAAAGCTTCTTCCTTTATTAGAACCCATTCCAGCTGAACCCATTATGCTAGACACTTGAAAAGATCAGTGGTCTAGGATCACAGGCTTTGGCCATACAGCTTTGTCTTCTTAAGTCATTTTCAGCTCCCCGATTACCAATTTGATAACACAGAAGCTGTAAATAGTAAGTAATAATTTTGATATTATAAACTTAGCTACAGGTTGAAATAATTTCATTTCAGAAATGTAGACTTGATGACATAAATGTAAATTAAACATTAATGAACCAATAATTGTACTGTTTGGAACACAATCAAATTTCCACATCTGGGCACTTCACTTTATGTACAATGAATAGTCACACTCATAAGTATAAGATCTTTGCAGTTAAGGCAATATCAAAATACTTGAGTCATTTAAGTAAAATTACTTCAAAATACATTGTTTATTCACATTTGCTTTTATTTAAGAGGTTACTAATCTGCTATAACTAAGGAAAATGGAAAAATACTTGAGCCAAAATATGAGCATAGGAAGCTACAGGCTGAGTATCCCTTATCTGAAAAGCTTGGATCCTGATTTTAATTTTTTATTTTGGAATATTTACATATACATAACAAGATTATCTTGGGGATGGGATTCAAGTCAAAACACAAAATTCTTTTATGTTCTCCCCCCTTTTTTTTTGAGTTGGAGTCTTACTCCATCATCCAGAATGGAGTACAGTGGCACACTCACATCCACCCCAGCGTTGATCTGCTGGGCTTAGATGATCCTCCCACTGTTGCCTTCCAAGTAGCTGACACTACAGATGCATGCCACCACGTCCGGCTAGTTTTTGTGATTTATTGTAAAGACAAGGTCTCACCAAGTTGCCCAGGCTGGTCTCGAATCTGCGGGCTCAGGTAATCCACTGGCCTTGGACTCCCAAAGTGCTAAGATTACAGGCTGAGCCATGAAGCCCAGCCTCTTCTAAGTTTCATATACATCTTATACACATAGACTAAAGGTAATTTTATATAATAGTTTTAATAATTTTGTGCATGAAACAAGGTTTTGACTGTGTTGTGATGGTTACTCATAACATGAAGTCAGGTCTGGTGACATCCACTTGTGTTGTCAAGTCAGCACTCAGAAAGTTTCAGATTTTGAAGCATTTCAGATTTTTGGATTAGAGATGTTCAACCTATACTTATTTAAATACAATATTTGCCACAAAGGGTAGAAAAAAACATCTATCATATGCCAAAAAGGGTAGAAGTGTAAATATAAAAAAGTTAAGCTCCCTGTTTTTGCTGGGAAGTAAAGTATTTGCTGGATTCTACTTTGCCATGTATTTTTTTATGAGCATCAGAATGGTAATTTAATTAATGAATTAATATGAAGGTTACTAGGATGACTATTTCAAATTAAATCCCAAAAGCTTTAGAAGCAGTTGATAAAATGAAACAATAACCATTTAAGGTTTTTAAAGTGCTATGTGTGAATTAATATGTTATAACCATGAGAGAAGGTGATAGTATAGTATCTTTAGCTTCTAAATTTTTTACAGGCTTTTTGTTGCTTGAAATAATCACAAATATAGCAGTTTTCATCTAAGAAAGAAACATCTAAAGCTAGTAGATGAGTTTCATCAGTTCTTTAAAGACCATTTTTGACTTGGGAGAAGATAACATTTTCTTTTTTCAGAAAGTATTACCAGATTTCAATGAAGCTGTGTAAAATCTGGTATGGAACAATTGTTGGAGTTAGGGAACAAAAGAACATAACAGAAAACACAGTAGAATGCAAATAACAGATCAATAATAAAACTGTGCTTTTCAGAATACCTTATTTTTCACAACCGACAAACAAGATTAAAAAAAAATGTTAGTAGCCTTTTGGAATTCACACCAACTTGGTCATATGCCCATAAATCATCAACAAAATCACATTTAAAAGTTCACTCACCACTGAATTATTTCTGTGATTTGGGCTTCCCAATGTGCAACTGATTCTTTCTTGTCTGCCAGATCTTTTACCTCTTCTTCTAACTGCTGGTTGTGCATACTTAAATTCTCATATAAGGTGGTAAGCTGAAAGGTAGTTTTAAGACATATATGACTTTTAGAACAAGGATCAAAATATTCACACAGCTGTTGTTAAATTTGATATCTCACTCTCTTCTACTCAAAAGTGCGTGTCTTTTTATTATCATACATCCTTCTGGTCATTGAATTTGGAATTCTCTTGCTACCTTAGCTTTTTCCTTATCAGATTTGTCTACTTGCCTGAAGAACTGTCCACTTCTGCTGATAATATCTCTTTTTTTTAAATCTGAAAATGTCTTTTCTTTTTCTTTTTTTTGAGTTGGAGTCTCACTGTGTCACCCAGACTGGAGTGCAGTGGCCACTCCCAGCCACCGCAGCCTCGCCTGCTGGGTGCCGGCAATCCTTCCGCCTCAGCCTTCCAAGTAGCTGGAACTACAGGCGCGTGCTACCACACCCGGCTAATTTTTGATTTATTGTAGAGATGAGGTCTCACCAAGTTGCTCAGGTGGGTCTTGAACCCGCAATCTCAGGCAATTCACTCACCTCAGCCTCCCAAAGGTGTGGGATTACAGGCTGAGCCACCGAGCCCGACTGAAAATGTCTTTACGTCATCTTTTTTTTAAGCCAAAGTTTATAATTTCAAAACAAATATACAAAAATGAACAATGTGAGCAAATTCCCATGAGCCTACCACCCAGCTTCAACAATGATCACTCTTATGCCAGTCTTGTTTCATTTGTACTCCTGTTCTCTTATTCCTTACTCCTATATTATTCTGAAATAAATACCAGATCATACAATTTTATCCATACATATTTCTGTGTATCTAAAAAATAAGGTCCTCTCTTTTAAAACAGAATCACAATAATGGCTGGGCGTGGTGGCTCAAGCCTATAATCTCAACACTTTGGGAGGCCAAAGCAAGAGGACTGCCTGAGCCCACAGGATCGAGACCAGCCTGGACAACTTGGCAAGACCTCAACTCTACAATGAATCAAAAAATTAGCCATGTATGGCAGTGTGCTCCTGTAGTTTCGGCTACTTGAAAGGCTGAGGTGGAAGGTTGCCTGAGCCCTGCAGGTCAACGCTGTGGTGTGAGCACGCCACTGCACTCCAGCCTGGGCAACGGAGTAAGACTCCAACTCAAAAAATAAAAAAATAAAAATAAATAAAACCACAATATTAACATACTTAAATAAATTTAACAAGCTTCCTCATATCATCACATAGGTAATTGTTCAAATTTCCAGTTATTTCAACATGTCAAAAAACTTAAATTAGCTAAATGGAAGCATGACACCAATAAGTAAACACAGCTCAATTATTTGATATATTTTTCAGACTATTTTATTTAGAGGTTCCCCTTTAGCAGTTTTGTCTTGTAATTTACTTGTTGAAGAAAGTGTAGGTTGCCCTGAAGAGTTTTCTACATTCTAAACTTTTGCCTTCATTTTCTGAAAGATATTTTGGCTGTATATAATGTTCTAAGTTGACGTTGTTTTACTTAGGCACTTTAAAGCTACTACTTTTTCTTCTGAATTCTATGTTTTTTTCTGTTGGGAAGTCAGTTTTCAGTCTTACTTTCACTCCTTTGAATATAATGTGTTTTTTTTCTCTGGTTGCTTTTAGAATTTTATATAGGTTGTTGGTTTTTGGCAGTTTTTCTAGGGTTTGTCTAAGTAGGGTCTGAATCCTAATGATCACTTTAGGGTTTGTGTATTTACTTAATTTGTGGCTAAATGGTTCTCATAGGTTTGGGAAAATTATGGCTCATTAACTCTTCAGATATTACCTCTGCCTCAATGTCTCTCTTCTCTCCTTTTGAGACACTTAGGTATTTCAATATTAGAGCTTTTCATCATGTCCCCTATGTTTTATATCCTCTTTTTGTATTTTCTATTTCTTTTAATTGCTGACCATAATTTAGTCGTCTCCACCTCCTACTCTTCCTCCTTCTTCTTAACATATGCAGTCCTTTCTTTGGCTTTCTCCTCTCTGTTGCTAAAACTTGCTATTAAATACCTTGGTTATTTTATCCTTCACTTCTAGAAATTCTATTTGACTCTTTTGTATAGAGTCCAGTTGTCTGCTAAAATTCTTTATCATGCCTTCTACTTTCTTGTACATAACAGTTAAAGTCCATTTACTCAAGTTCCATACTGGGAACTCTTGTGGGTCTGAAGTACTAACTGCATGGCTTCCCTTTCTTTTTTTTTTTGCTTTTTTTTTTCCTCTTGGTTTTCAGTGATTTTGTTGTGTTTGCTGATATGCCTGGCAATTTTCCCTGCATACCACACATTGTGTAACAATATTTTTAAGGTAAGTCGAGGTTCTGAATAGTATCTTCCTCCAGTGAGTATTTACTTTTACCCTGGGTAAGCAAAGAGATTTCAGTCCTAGGGCTGGGTTTCAGTCATTGAGAGGGCTCATCTGATTCTGATTCATCCTTACTCCTAAAATGTAGCCTTTTAATGGGTCCAACTGAAAGCCTGACTTATTTACTAAGGATTCTGCAACTTGAAAGACAAAATAGATAGACAATGACATTCAAAATTTCTCTTTTCAGTCTTGTAAGACTGTGGAATACTGTGCTCAACTTTTCAGATTCTCAGCTATTGCTTTCATGTTGGCAAATGCTTTAAAAGGAAAAGTCACACTGAATGTTGGGCTCATTTCTCTGCACTACTTTTCCCTACAGGAACTTGGTTAGCAAAGTCTTGACTGCCTTGTTGTCACCTGAATGTCTTCCTAAAGGTGAATACTGTAAGAAGTATTCCTATAGTAATAAGTATTTTTTAGGTTTTCATTTATTTAATTTACTTGCAGGGTCTTACTCTGTTGCCCAGGCTGCAAAATATTGGTTGCTTTGTTATCACCTGACCAATACTGTAAGAAGTATTCCTATTTATTTATTTATTTATTATTTACAGAGTCTTATTCTGTTGCCCAGGAGTGCAGTAGCACAATTACGGCTCACTACAGGCTTGACATCCTGGGCTGGTCTCAAATCCCTAGGCCTAAGTGATCCTCCTGCCTAGGTCTCCCAACATAATGAAGTACAGGTATGACCTACTGTGTCTGGCCTAAAATATTGTTTCTAAAATCCAGTTTTATAGCTCTTCTTGGTGAGGTGGTAGGTATAATGTAAGCTAATCTGTCATAGCAGCAACAAAATTCTTGCTTTAGGTTTTTTTAAATTCATGAAAAATATTCACACACTATTTAAATCTATTTCATAGCTACATTTTTTCCCCCTGACAAATAGTCTTTATTTACTATTAGTTATTATTGTTCCTTTTTATCTTTTTGGTGTTTTTGTGTTAGTTCCTTTTTGAAAACTCAACATTCATGGAGGCGAATTTTTCCCAGAAGAGTTATTTACAGAAGGAAGCTTTTTGGGAGTGAGGGAGCATGTAATTGTTAATTTTATACATCAACTTGACTAGGCCACAGGATGCTCAGACATCTGGTCAAACATGATCTAGGTATGTTTCTAAGAGTATCTCTGGATGAGATTATCACTTGAATTGGCAGACTGAATTAAGTAGATTGCCCTTCCTAATGTGTTGTGGCCCCATGCAATAAACTGCCTGACCTGAAGAGAATAACAGAAAGCCTGACTGCCCGATGAGTAAGAGGGAACTCCTTCTATATAATTGCTTTAGATCTATGAAATCAATTTCTCCCCCCTTCAGACTGAATGGGAAATATCAGCTCTTCCCGAATCTTGAGACTACCAGCTTTCAGACTGAAACTACACCAGACTCTCCTCACTCTCAGGCATTTGGAACTGATACTGGAACCACACTATCATCTCTCCTGGATATACAGTTTACCAAGCAGATTTGGGACTTGTCAGGCTCCATAATCACTTGAGTCAATTCCTTATTATCTGTTTCTCCCACCACATCCCTACTGGTTCTCTTTCTCTGGATAACCATAACTAATAAAGACCAAAATCATGTTCTAGTTCAAGGGTCTGCAAACATTTCCAGCAAAGAGCCAGACAGTAAATATTTTCACCTTTGTGGGCCACATATAATATCTACCACTTGTTCTTCTTTTTAAAAATAGCCATTTAAAAATGTGAAGATTGGCCGGGTTCGGTGGCTCAGCCTGTAATCCCAGCACTTTGGGAGGCCGAGACGAGTGTATTGCCTGAGCCTACAGGTTCGAGACCCATCCAGGCAACTTGGCAAGACCTCATCTCCACAATTTAAAAAAAAAATGTAAAGATCATTTTTTAGTATATGAGTCATACAAAAACAGTCTGTGAGCTAGATTTGGTCACAGGGCATAGTTTGCCAACTCCCAATTCTAAGTTATCAAGAATTCTCCTAATGACCCTAATGAGGTTTTATCAGTGTGCATTTTTAACCTGTACTTCGGTGCAAAGATAAAAGTTTGGCACAAATCACAATGTAAAGTTTCATTACTTCCCCTCTGGCAAAAAAACCCAAACAAACTGTTTTAGCATATACAGTTTTTTGTAGTTTCCCATTTAATCCTACCTCTAACCTCCTTGGTCTTCTCAGAAGAAAATGGGGTCCAGAAAACTATCACTGCTAGCTCACAGCTTGTTTTTTCTATTGCAGACAAAGGATTTAAGTTGTGTACCCCAGGGTGTGCCACTCACCTCTGAAAGCATAGTTTACTAACTATTTGGTTTTTAGTTTTACTGAGGTAGAATTTACATAACATAAAATTCACCCACTGTAAATATAAAATTCAATGTTTTTTTTAACATTATTGAGGATACATCTCAAATGTTGCATGAATCATAAGTTTACTCCTTTTTTAATGCTTAGTAGAATTCTATTATATGGATTTAGTATTCTTTGCTTATCAATATTTGTATTGATTCCAGTTGTTTACTATTATGAATATAATGCTGCTATGAAAATTCACACACAATTCTTTTATAGGGACTATGTTTTCAATTCTTTTGAGTTAAAAAATCTAGAACTGCCAGGTTGTATGGTGAATGTATGCTTAACTTTTTTGAGAATTTCTGAAACTACTTTCTACAGTGTTTATACCATTTTATACTTCCATGAGCACTATATAAGTTCTAGTTCTTCCATATTCTTATCAATAGTTGATATGGTCATTCTTATTGATCATAGCCATCCTTGAGTGTACACAGCAATATTTCACTGTGGTTTTAAGTTGTATTTTTCTGACAGACATCTTTTCATGTGCTTATTTTTATTCATGTATCATCTTTCATGAAATATCTATTCAATTATTTTACTCACTAAATAATTGGGTTGTTTGTATTTCTTATTATTGAGTTTTAAGAGTCTTTTATACATTACGAATACGAAACTTTTATCGAGCCAGGCTTGGTGGCTCAGCCTGTTATCCCAGCGCTTTGGGAGGCTGAGGTGAGTGGATTGCCTGAGCCCGCAGGTTCGAGACCCACCTGGGCAACTTGGCAAGACCTCATCTCTACAGTAAATCAAAAATCAGCCAGGCATGGTAGCGCGCGCCTGTAGTTCCAGCTACTTGGAAGGCAGAGGCAGAAGAATTGCCGGAGCCCAGCAGGTCGAGGCTGTAGTGGCCGGGAGTGGTTAACTGCACTCCAGTCTGGGTGACAGAGTGATACTCCAACTCAAAAAAAAAAGAAAAAAAATCTTTTATCGGAAAAATATTGGAAATATTTCCCCCCGTGTGTGCATATCTTTTCATTTTCTTAGTGTTGTTTACAAATTTTTATAAGGTCCAGTTGATCATTATTTTTCTCTCATGAGTTATGCTTTTAATGTCATTATCTATGAAATTTTAAACCCCAAATCATAAAGATTTTCTCTTATGCTTACCTCTTATATTTCAGTTTATTTTTTTATAATGTATGTGGAAAGGATCTAAGTTCTTTTTTTTTTTCACATGTATATCCAATTGTTTTAGCACCATGAGAAAAGATTATACTTGTCCTATTGAATTGCCTTAGCACTTTTGTTGAAAAGCAGTTGACCATAAATGCGAGGGCTTATGTTTGGACTCATTCTGTTTCATTATGCCAATACATTTTTTTGATTACTGTATTTTTATCGCAAGCATTAAAATAATATAGTGTAAATTCTTCAACTCAAAATATCTGGACTATTCTAGGTCTTTTGTATACTATATAAATTTAAGGGTAACTTCATCAATTCCCAAAAAAAGCCTACCAGAATTTTGATGGAGATATCTCAGAACTTATAGATCAATTTGGGGAGAATTGCTATCCTAACAATATTGAGTCTTCCAATCAACTAACATAGTATATCCTCCAATTGTTCAGATTTCTTAATTTATCTTTGTAATGTTCTAGTTGTTGTCTTCCTCTGATTAGTTCCAACACCTCTGAAATGGTTATTTTTGACAACTGTTTATCTTTTAACTTTTTTTTGGCGGGGAGGGAAAGATTAATCAATCACTTTATGTTAGCATAGCCAGAAGTCTCCTAGCTGTTTTAGAAAATTACACATGCAGAATCTTGTCTTTACTAATTCCTATAATATATTCTTTTTTGATTACCATTATTTGTGGCAGCCCTACCAACTAATTTGTGGTTGGGGTTTTAGCTGGAGATTTACAAGAGGAGAAGAAAAATGCAGATTTTGCACTGCCTTATTATAGCAGCTACAAATAGTCGTAGATTGCTTAATATAGTATAATTTATTTAGAAAACATTTGACCTTTGCATTATTACCAAAAAAAAAAAAAAAGCATAGACTCTGAAGCCAGATCACCTATGTTCAAATCTCACTTCCTAGATCTGTGATTGGGAAAGTAGCTTAATCCTTCTTTGCCTTAGTTTCATCTATAGAATGGCAAGAATAAAAGGGTATACCTTAGAGAGTTATTTGAAGTAATTCAGAAGAGGACTTGCACATAGTAAATTCTACATAAGCTCATCTTGCATGTTTGAAAATGAGAAGGTTTTACTATTTGTACATTAACACATCTAACTTATAGTGGTGATGCTCTTTTATAAAATAATATTTTAAAAACAAGGTACAAGTTACATATTTTATTATTATAAATCAATTAATTTCATTCCCTGGCATAAATGGCTAAGTTTATTTGCAATAAGTTACCTTTTAATAAAAAGTAGAGCTTACAAGACTTCTGAAAGTATCTTTTTAAAAAATTCTTTTTAAATTTTTATTTTTGGAACTTAAAAATATAACAAGCTATAATATATAACTTTAAAAATTAGTCTAATAATTATTCTTTGACTTCTATATTTGCAATTCTATTGAGAAGAAAGGCAGTTCAACTGCCCTGATGGAACAGTTAGGTAGCAATGGCAAATGCCTTCAGTGGTTATATTTCTTGGGGGAAAATACCCAATCAAATCAAACTTAAAATGACAAATGGAAAGAAACAGTGAAGACATACAGTGGAATAGACTGAGAACTAAGAAGAAAGAAAAGCAAAACTTGAACAAAAGAATCAGAAATAGAGCAGAGGTTCAAAGAGAAACAGAGATCCCAGATTACTCTGTTTCTCCAGGAATAGTTCCCTGTAATCACTGGTCATTAAAATTAACCTATCATATGAAGTTGCTCTCAAAGTGCTATGCATAACCTATATATCTTTCAACTTAGCAAAAAAAAAAAAAGAAATTTTTTTTTTTTAAAGTCAACTCTCCTTCATTCCTCATCAAGGAGGCTTCACTGTATATACTAAGCCTAAGTTGGTCTCCTCCTCATGGATGTATTAGATCACAAAATTAATTGAGAACACTATTTAAATGTTATTCCTAGACCACCAAACCTCCAACTTTAGCAGAAGAATCCAAATCACAAAAATAAGAGCCCAAATACAGGACATAGAAGTCAAAAATATCATAAAAAACATCAACAACAAAAAAAGCTGATTCTTTGAAAGAATTAACAAGATTGATGGGCTCCTAGCCAGACTGACCAAGAAAAAGAGAGAAAAACCCCAAATAAACACAATCAGAAATACAAAGGATCAAATCACAACTGACCCTAAAGAAATACAAGAGATTAACAGAGATTACTGTGTACACCTATATGGAAACAAACTTGATAACCTAGATGAAATGGAAGACTTTCTGACATCACACAACCTACCCAAGTTGAAACAAGAAGACATTGAGACACTAAATAGACCAATAACAACCCAGGAAATTGACTCTGTCATACGAAAACTACCTACCAAAAAAAAAAAGCCCTGGACCGGATGGCTTTCCAGCAGAATTCTACAAAACGTACAAGGAAGAGCTGATACCAATCCTATTGAAAGTATTCCAGGTAATTGAGAAAGATGGAATTCTCCCCAAAATATTTTATGAAGCTAACATCACCCTGATACCCAAACCAGGTAAAGATGCAACAAAGAAAGAGAACTACAGGCCAATATCCCTTATGAACATAGCTGCAAAAATCCTCAACACAATTCTAGCAAATCAGATCCAAAAATACATCTCAAAAATCATCCACCATGACCAAGCAGGCTTCATCCCCAGGGTGCAGGGCTGGTTCAAAATTCGCAAGACCATAAATATAATTAAATACATCAACAGATATAAAAACAAGAACCACATGATTATCTCATTAGATGCAGAAAAAGCTTTTGATAAAATCCAGCATTTCCTTCTTGATTTAAAACCCTCAAACACCTAGGTATAGAAGGAACATACCTCAAAATTGTAAGTGCCATTTATGACAAACCCACAGCTAACATATTGCTAAATGAACAGAAACTTGAAACATTTCCCCTGAAAACTGGAACAAAACAAGGCTGCCCTCTCACCCCTCTTGTTCAATATTGCGTTGGAAGTCCTAGCCCAGGTAATTAGATAAGAGAAGCAAATTAGGGGTATCCAAATAGGAAAAGAGGAAGTCAAGTTACCCCTCCTTGCTGATGATATGATCCTATACCTTGAAAATCCAAGAGAATCTGTCAAAAACCTGCTAGCACTGATAAAGGACTTTGGCAAAGTCTCAGGGTACAAAATAAACGTGCAAAAGTCAGTTGCATTCCTATATACCAACCACAAGCAGCAGAGACCCAAATAAGAAGCACAATCCCATTCACAATAGCCACACAAAAAAAGAAATACCTCGGCATCTTCCTAACCAGAGAAGTGAAAGACTTTTTCAATGAGAATTACAAAACACTGCTCAAAGAAATCCAAGAAGACACAAACAAATAGAAAAATATATCATGCTCATGGATAGGGAGAATCAACATTTTTAAGATATTCATCCTACCAAAGGCAATCACAGATTCAATGCAATACCCATTAAGTTACCAACATCATTCTTCCCAGACCTGGAAATGACAATACAGAAATTAATATGGAAGCATAAATGACCATGAATAGTCAAAACAATCCTTAGCAAGAGAAACAAAGCAGGAGATATCACACTTCCAGACTTCAAACTGTATTATAAGGCTACAGTAATCAAAATAGCCTGGTATTGGTATAAAAACAGGCACATAGACCAATGGAACAGGATAGAGATTCCAGAAGCAAAGCCTCAATTCCTCAACTAACTCATCTTTGACAAAGCCTCCAACAACAACTACTGGGGAGAGGAAGACCTACTCAGTAAATGGTGCTGGAAAAACTGGATGACCACATGCAGAAGACTGAAACAGGACCCCTATCATACACAAAAATTAACTCTAAAGGGATCAAAGACCTAAACGTAAAACCTCAAACTATAAGAATCTTAGAAAACGCAGGAGATACCCTTATGGAAATTGGAACTGGGAACCAATTGCTACTCATAACCCTAAAGGCCAATACCTTAAGAAATAAGATAGATAAGTGGAACCTCATCAAATTAATAAGCTTCTGCAAAGCAAAAGAAACCACCAAGAGAGCAGGGAGAGAGCCCACAGAATGGGAAAAAATATTTGCCAAATATTTGCCAAAGGCCTAACATCTAGGATCTACAAGGAACTCAAATGCACCAAACGGAAAAAAACAAACAGCCCCTTTAAAAAGTGGGCAAAAAACATGAATAGACACTTCTCAAATCAAGATATACGGGCAGCCAACAGACACATGAGAAAGTGCTCAGCTTCACTCATCATCAGAGAAATGCAAATCAAAACCACACTGCAATACCACCTAACCTCTGTAAGAATGGCCATCATCAATAAACAACAACAGACGCTGGCGAGGCTGTGGAGAAAAAGAACGCTTCTACACTGCTATTGGGAATGCGAACTTGTACAACCTCTCTGGAAAACAGTCTGGAGATTTCTGAAAGAACTAGAAATTGACTTTCCACATGACCCAGCAATTCCCCTATTGGGAAAATACCCGAAGGAACTCAAATTATTCTACAAAGAAGATACCTGCACATGTATGTTTGTTGCAGCTCTATTCACAATAGCAAAAACATGGAACCAACCATGTTGCCCATCAAAGCTGGACTAGATAAAAAAAGTGGTACATATACACAATGGAATATTATGCAGCCATAAAGAACGACAAATATATGGACTTTGCAGCAACCTGGATGGATTTGGAGTCGATTATACTCAGTGATTTATCACAGAAACAAAGAACAGAGTTCCATATGTTCTCACTCATAAGAGGACCTTGAACAATTATAATGCTATAAAAAAGTGATTGTCAGTAGTAGGAAACTGTTGGTGGGGGGGCGATATTGGCAATTGAGGGAAACTGCTAGGAGAGGGAGGCGCATACCTCATTAACAGGGGTATCTGCATGATCAATGCTTGTATACCTAACCCTGAATTGTACCCCACATCTTTATAATAAAAATTTTTTAAAAAAGAGCTATTCCTAAATACCTATTTTGGATAAACTCAGCAAAAATTTATAGCTAATAATGAAATTAAACCGAGGGTCAAAATACAAACTTTTATCTATATTCCATTTGATTATTTTCCAAAACGATTTTTCTTAAAATGTAATAACATCTTTTACTGTGTAAATTGCTTAAAATTATACATGAAGTGGCCTTCTAGAGTTTATATTTTTCTACTCAAAGTAACTCTTAACAGAATCTTAAAATTCTGTCTTATAGACCAAATGACATTGAATCTTGAAATCACATTAGTTAAACACATGAAATAACAATTATGTGACCTATTTGGATAAAGCTCAAATATTGTTAATCTTTCAGTAGAAATAACTAGAAGTTTCACAATAAAGCTCACGCACTATTCATGGCTTTAAGAAAATCCATTTATACTACTCACTATTCTTTCCACAATGTTTGTGTATGTTAGCTGTTAGCATTATAAGATTTTACGATATAAGCTAACAGTATTTTTTCTTTCTTGGGTAGTTTTCATTCAAACAGAGTCAATTTTTAAATGCTTAGAAAGCAAGCAAAGTCTTTTTAAATTTTTTTTTGTTTGTTTTTTAGTTCAGGTCTCACTCTGTCACCCAAACTAGAGTGCAATGGCACAATCACAGTTCAACACAGCGTTGAGTTCCTAGGATCAGGTGATCTTTCTGCCTCAGCCTCCTGAATGGCTGGAGCTGTAGGCATGTGCCACCACGCCTGGCTAATTTTTCTGACTTTTTGTAGAGATGAGGTCTTGCTATGTTGCCTAGGCTGGTCTCAAATTCCTGGGCTCAAACAATTATCTCACCTTGGCCTCTGAAGTCCTTTGATTACAGGTATGAGCCACTGCATCTGGCTGCAAAGCCATTTTTTAAATGCTAACCATGGGGAAAATAGTGAAAGAAATAGAAAGATATACAGAAAGCAATGAAAAATCAAAAAGAATGAAGTCTATTTTATGACTATTTCACCATAGCCTTTCAATCTGTTATTGGAATAACTAATAATTGAACACAATATTTTTATTGGAGGAAAATCCCAAAAAACATTATAAAATGTGACTAACCAGCCCTTCTTATTTAAATATAAATATAATTATTAAGTTTTCTAGTTAATATGAGGATTTTTACAATTGTTTGTTAGGAATTGACATAAGAAATGCAGAATCATGTTAGATTGAGAAATCTGAAATACTAGTTCATAAATATGGTTACTTCTAAGTTCAATACATGCTTCTTCATTCAAGCTACAATTTAATCAGAGCTAGTTTTACCTACTCCAGGTATCATTTCTAGTTATTATCAGTTCTTTGTAAATGTGAAATCAGCTGTTATAACTTCTACAAGTTTGCCTTAATTATCCTTGCTCTTGCCAAGGGCCAGCCTGAACGTAGCCAGTCATAACAGGATAAGCAATGAATATGAGAGAAAAGGATTTAAAAAAGGACAGAAAGTGAAATAAAGAATAGAGGTTCAGAAAATAAATGGGGCAAAGTATAAGATAAGGTAAGCAAATCTTTCTCTCTAAAAGACTCCTGACCAATTGGTATAACAAAAAGTTGCCTGTATCATACAAACAATCATAGTTTATGAGAAGAACTATTAAACCAAAATGTATCCCACATATAAAATTACACCCATAATTCCTATCACAATGCTGAGCATCTAGCATGTGCTCAATTAATATAAATGAGATTCAATCACTTACCTTATCAAGTTCACTTGTTAGCTTTTTATTTTCTTCAGTTAGTAATATTTTTTCTCTTTCATACTGTTGTTTGAACTCATTTTCAAATTCTTCCCTTTCACTTTGACTAGCATAATTCAAAACATAAAAGGAAAAAAAGAATTAAAGGTCAACTTGAACATTTTTTTTGCAGTAGTTATACAAAAATATCAAACTGAACTCCAGCAACTTCATTCACACAGAATACAGCATGATTATATGTAATTCACAGGTCAGATGCAAGCGCCTTCTAAGAATTTACAATACAATAAGGCGGACTTATTCACTCATCCACTTAGCAAATATTTACGGAATGCCTACTAGATGTCAAGAAATCATAGGCCCTAAGGACATTCCAGTAGAGGGGAACTGGCAAGGAAAAGTAAAATGAACTAATTTCAGATAATAAGTTCTACATAAATACATAAAATATAGTAATATCATAAAGAGTGTCTGGGAAGGGGTGGCTAATCTAGGTTGCATAGTTAGAGAAAGAAGGTTAATGAATAAACTACCAAAATGAAATCAATAATTGTCATCTGCTTCACATTCAATATGTTTTACACAAAGACAAATTAGTCTAAGACCAAATTAGAAACTTTTCTTTGTGTATCTGTACCACAATTTCTTACAAAATACAAAGTCCTGGGCCATTACTTAAGACTGAATCAGTTACTTTCTAGTGTTACCAATTTAACTAAGAATAGTATTCCAAACTTTTCGATCATAATTAGAAATTAATTTATATCTGAATTTAGAAAAATTTTAAAAGTTACTTTAAAATAATTTCAATTTTATAGAAAAGACAAAAGAATAGCACAGAGTTCCTATATTCTCTAACTCAGATCCCCAATTGTTAACATTTTATTGCATGTTAACATTGTAAACATACTAAGTTATTTACATTTTACTGCACTGTTCCATTACTCTGTTATGTCTGATTTCATTAGTCTTCTTTTCAACAACTGAGAGGGAGCTGTAGGTATTATGCCTTGTTACCCTTAAACACTCCAGGTTTATTTATATCTCTCAAAGTCAAGGATACCCTCTGCCATAACCATTAAGCAAACTTCCAAATTAGAAAAATCAACAGTTAGAACACTACCATCCAAATTCACAGACCAAATTTAAGTTTTGTCAGCTATCTCAACAATGTCTTCATTTCTTATTTAGTCCAACATCCAACTGAGAAACATATGTCATGTCTCTTCAACTTCCTTTCGTCTAGAACAGTTCCTTGGTCTTCCCTACTCTCACAATTGTGTACGGTGACACTTAACCTGGGTCCATCTGATGTTTATGACTAGTCTCAAAGAAACTTTTCTTGGCTGGAATACACAAGAATGATGCATGCTCTTCTCAGTGCATCCCAACAGGAGGCACAAATTTTATCTGTGCAACACTGACCAAACCTCTTAGGCTAAGTTAAGGGTATGGATTCAGAATGAGTGAAGCCCTGAGATATGGGATGTGAGAAATAAATGAAACTTTTTATTTGAGGAATGCAAGCCCCTTTAAATTATCAGGACCAGAAAGGGATCGAAATGTGACTGCAGTCACATCTCGTTCTCCTCCAAAGTAAACTGCTATGTCTGTTATGTGAACTCTAGATTGATAACTTTAAATTAACCTAACAAAGCTATACTCTGGACACCACAACTCATTCCTTATAGTCCAACAATGCATTTCGAATCACTAATCAATGTTATTTCTGTAAACCAATGAGAAGTCCTGACAAATACCTTTTGTAATCATGCCCTCTCCTGATTTGTCCTTTTTAATTTAAAAACTTGGGCCTGTCTTCTGTTCTCTGGGACACTTCTCGGTGTTTTCTGGGCTACAGTCCTCCACCTTGGCCCAAATAAACTCTCTATTAATTTTGCCTTAGTTTATTTCTTTACATTGACAGAGGGGAGTCTTTGGGCAGCAACAGATAATGCTAAGAACTTTGAACCCTCATAACAACTTTGCGTTGGCCCACTCCTTTCTTCCCCTTGCCTTTAAACACCTGCTTGTAACAAAAGTCTACTGGAGCACTCCCCAAGGCAACTGAGAAGTGTGTCCCTGGCAGCTGTCCTCACTTTGGCTCAGGCAAACTCTTTAAAATTATATTTTGTGCCTCAGTTTCTTCCTTTAGGTCCTAAGTATTAGAGTGTTAGGTCCAGGGGAACAAATAAAAGATTAAATACAAGCAAATTCATCAAATGCATGTGCTTATCTGGGATTCGTGGTTTAATGTATTGGCTTAATACTTAGATGTAGTTTTTCACTGCTAGGTTAGGTAACTGAAGCTTGGACCTAATAGTGGCCTACAATGAGTTTGAGATGTTCAACTTATCTGGCATAGAGAACCTACTGTCTCAGGGAGATGAGAATGTTAGAGCAGATCTGTTATGTGCAACCTTCCCAGCCACCTCCAAAGCACACTCCTCAGAACATACAGAGAACACTCCTTTCATCAATGCATTAATAAATAAATCAGTGAGAGGGAATACTAGCATCCTGGGAAGCACTGGCACTGTGGTAGGTGTCCTCAGATGATAAGAATTTACAGATGATAGTGGAAAATGCCACAGTGGAATTATACTCCCTGATTTTATTAAAAATAACGGTATTCTAGGTTAGTTGCTGTACCATCTGCCTTATTTACTACTTATAGCCTGATTGTTCCAAATGCTAATCCTTCCTCTTAAAAGTCACACTCATTTGCATTAGTTAATTAATAAGTGTGTATGATTAATAGCATCTACTTTGTTTTTCATTTGAAAATCTGAGGGAAACATCTGTGATCTTGTAGATTTCCTAAGCCTGCCTCATTTGACGACATATATACTAGAAACTATGGGAAGAAGAGAGGGTTAGGAAAAGAGGAGGATATAAGGACCACAGTATGGTTTCTTGTTCTACAGCTCTAGATTGTATAAAAAGTCCACAATTAAATTTCCAACAGTTCTTTCAATACTTTCAGCCCTTCAGTCTGTCTGTCTGTCCTTCCTTCCCTCATCTAAAACAAACACAAACACATTTCATATTACAAAGTTTATTTAAAATGATAGTTCTGTGGGGGTAGGATTGATTTACCCTTAGAAGTAAACATAGTTCTAATGAACCTTTAAAAAAAATCTTCTAAGGGAGAAAGGGGAATCAGTTTTTAAAGACACACTGTCATGTAGACAAACAGGCTTGTATCTATAGCAATTTGATGGAAAATGTTAGCAATAAATAAATCTCAATGTGGATCAGTTCCAGGTAATTTTATATGATTGCTTAAAGGTGAACAACAAACATAAGTAATGGTGGATCTTAAAAGTGTAATCTTATGAAGATTGGTAAATTTCGTGCCAGCCACCGCTGTCATACGATTAACCCAAACTAATAAAATCCGGCGTAAAGCGTGTTTAAATTATATTCAGACTAAAGTTAAACCCTGACTAGGCCGTAAAAAGCTACAGTGAAACCTAAAATAATCCACGAAAGTGACTTTAATATTTTGAAGACACGACAGCTAAGACTCAAACTGGGATTAGATACCCCACTATGCTTAGCCATAAATATAAATAAATATAAACAAATTTATTCGCCAGAGTACTACAAGCAACAGCTTAAAACTCAAAGGACTTGGCGGTGCTTCACATCCCTCTAGAGGAGCCTGTTCTATAACCGATAAACCCCGATTAACCTTACCACCTCTTGCTAATTCAGTCTATATACCGCCATCTTCAGCAAACCCTAAAAAGGCCTTAAAGCACAAGTATAAACATAAAAACGTAAGGTCAAGGTGTAACCTATGAGGTGGAAAGCAATGGGCTACATTCTCTACTTTAGAGTATTATGAATATTCTTATGAAAACAAGAATTAAAGGAGGATTTAGTAGTAAACCAAGAATAGAGAGCTTGATTGAAATAAAGGCCATAAAGCACGCACACACCGCCCATCACCCTCCTCAAATGCAACCCACACAACAACTACATAAAACAAATCATAGCGCATGAGATGAGATAAGTCGTAACAAGGTAAGCATACTGGAAAGTGTGCTTGGAGTAGACAAAGTGTAGCTTCAACCCAAAGCAACCGGCTTACACCCGGAAGATTTCACAAATGACCACTTTGAACTTAATCCTAGCCCAATCTAAATTAACTAAGTTATACGAAATCTTGTAAACCAAAACATTTACCTTAACCTAAAAGTATAGGAGATAGAAATTTATATAGGCGCTATAGATAAAGTACCGTAAGGGAAAGATGAAAGACACCTTAAAGTACAAAAAAGCAAAGACACTCACTTTTACCTTTTGCTAAATTATTGAAGATAATTATAATTTAAATTATAAAGTCAAGGAAAATAAACCATCCTCTCTACAAGCAAATGTGTAATTTCACAACTACATATAGTCAAATGTTTAATTTAGGTATGTTTAGGAAACTTTCCAGACACAGAAGCAACTTCACCCACAGCAAACACACGGAAAGTTGCAAAAAATACTCTCAGAAAAATATGTACACAGATAGATTGAGTAAAATGGTCATGTAAAACCATTCTTAATTTGTCTTATTGGCATTAAACAAGTTTACATCTCCTATATTAAAAATAATAAACAAATTCTCTTCATACCCTTAAATGAAGTGTGACACTTCATATCCTATTTTGTCTTCTCATGCACTGGCAAGCATCTTGAAATAGTTTCTGTATCCATATTTTCATCATCTAATTGCTCTCTACTACACCAAAATCTGGCTTCTATCTCCAATACCTCAAAAAAAAAAAAAATCTGCTCTCTCAAAAATCAACATTGGCCTAACTGTCACTACATCCAATCTGCCGGCCACCTTTGACAGTATTGTCCATTCTCTCACTCTTAAAATCATGTCTTGCCTTGGCTTTGGTGATACTACACCTCTGGGTTTTCAGTCTATATGTCTGTTTTCTTGTCAGTTGCCTCTGTGAACTCCTCTTTTTCTAGTCCTCCTATAAATGCCAAAACTCCTCCAAATTCTGTCTCAGGTGCTTGCCTCTTTTCTCTCTCACATGCTCTCCAATGACCCAATTACACTACCTGGTTTCAATTATCATCTACTATGCTGAATCTATATCCGATGCTTTTGTGGACTTCAAACTGCGGACATGACATCTCCACAAAGATGTCTCCCAAGCACTGCAAGTTCAACATGCTCAATCCCACAGGAAAGCTCAACACATAGACAAGTTTCCACTACCCTATCTACCTCCTTCCATGCCTATACACCCTTTCTCTTCTCTTACAATAGGTAAAACAAACAAACAAACAAAAAAACTCCCTCAGGACTGAATAAATTCAATCCCTTCATTATGAACCCTTTCAAGTACACTGCTCCAGTACTTTTCTCCTCTCTCCATAGTCACCGATGAGATAATTTATATCAGATTACAGGCATGCTGTTGTTTCTCTTGTATTAAAAAAAAGACAAACAAATAAAAAAGTAAAATAACTTATTTGAGATAGTCTCTCCTCTAGTTATTACCTAATTTCACTGCTTGCTTTTGTGAAAAACAACTCCAAGTAATAATAGTTGTAACTATATTTTGTCTCCAATTGCTCTCATTCAAGTCTCTCGATCCTACTGCGAGGTCTTTGCTTCTACTCTTCCACTAAAATTGTTCTTATCATAGTCACCAACGACCTTCATATTGCTAAACTCAAAAGCCATTATTTAATCCTTATCTCACCTGACATATTGACAGATTTGATATGCTCCTGTCACTTGGTTTCAGGGACACTAAATTAGCCTGGTTTCCTTCTTATCATTCTTGCTGTTCTCTATCCACTTTTCTGGTTTCCCAACTTCTAAAACCTGGAATGCCCCAGGGCTCTCAGTTCTAGAAAATCCCTTTCATCTATACTCATTCACTAAGTTATTTCATATAGTTTCAGAGCTTTAAAAATCATATGAGTTATTTATAAATATTCTCAGGATTTTATTTACAGCCCCCAAATCCAGGCTGGACTATATACATCAGCCTACCTGACATCTCCAACTGGATATCTACTATGCATCTCAACCTTAACTATGTAAAATGGTTTTCTGTTTATGGAAGAGTCAAATTGTGGGGGGAAGGGGGTGGTGGGTGGTGGAATGAGTACTTTTTTTTCTTTTTTTTTTGAGTTGGAGTCTCACTCTGTCACTCAGACCAGAGTGCAGTGGCCACTCTTGGCCACTACAGCCTCAACCTGCTGGGCTCCGGCAATCCTTCCGCTTCAGCCTTCAAAGTAGCTGGAACTACAGGCGCGCACTACCACGCCCAGCTAACTTTTGATTTATTGTAGAGATGAGGTCTCGCCACGTTGCCCAGGCGGGTCTCGAACCCACGGGCTCAGGCAATCCACTCACCTCAGCCTCCTAAAGCACTGGGATCACAGGCTGAGCCACCGAGCCCAGCTGGGTTCTTGATAATGTGATAACGTTCCCAGCCCAAACTTGCCTCATGGGTAGTCTTTCTCCCAATTGCTTAGACCAAACACCTTGTTATCACTCTTGATTCTTTCTCTCTCTCATGCATCATCCATGATGGATAAATAACATCCCTGTCATCATATGTCTATACACACATGTCATTGTCTTTACCTCTGAAGAACATTAACTAACATTCAAACATTTCTTACTATCCCTTTTGCTACCAATCTGGGCTCAAGGTACCATCATCTTTTCCTTGGATTATTGCAATAGCCTTCTTAGTGGTATCATTCTTTTTGCTCTTACCCAACTCAGACAATTACTAACCTAGTATTCAGAGTGACCCTGGTCAAACACAAATCAGTACTTGTCACTTTTCTGCTTAAAATCCTGCAAGATAGTCACGCACTACATAGTGATGCTTGGTCAATTAAGACTGCGTAAATGAAGATGGTCCCATGAGATTACAATAGTGCTGAAAAATTTCTATTGCTTTGTGACATCATAAGCCATCTTTAAGTCGTAAAGTAATGCATTAGTCATGTCTGTGATGTTGGTATAAACAAAATCACAGCTCTGCAAGTCATTTAAAGTATAGCAATACAATTATATACATTAAATAATACTCAATAATGATAACAAATGATTATGCTACTGGTTTATGTATTTACCATACAATACTTTTTAATCTACATGTTATAATGCATTATCTCTACTTATATTTTTTAAAAAGTTAACTGTAAAACAACTTCAGGCAAGTCCTTCAGGGGATATTTAAAAAGAAGGCATTGTTATCAAAGGAGAGGACAGCTCCATGTGTGTTATTGCTCCTGAAGACCTTCCAGTGGGACAAAATGTGGAGGTAGAAGGCAGTGGTATTGATCCTGATCCTGTGTAGGCCTAGGATAATGTATGTGTTTGAGTCTTTGTCTTTAAAAGAAGTTTAAATAGTAAAAAGAAAAAACAGAAAAAAGTTTATAGAATAAGGATATAAAGAATGAAAATATTTTTGTGTATCTGTACAATGTGCTTGTGTTTTAAGCTAAGAGTTATTATAAAAAAAGAAAGGTTTAAAAAATTTTTTAAGTTAATAAAGTAAAAAAGTAACAGTAAGCTCAGGTTAATCTATTACCGAATAAAGGAAAATTCTAAAAATAAATTTAGTGTATCCTAAGTGTACACTATTTATAAAATCTATAGTAGTGTATGGTAATGCCCTGGGCCCTCACATTCACTCACCATTTACTCACTGACCCTGTAAACACCCCTATACAGGTGTACCATCTTTTTTATTTTTATACCCTATGTTTACTGTGCCTTTTCTATATTTAGATATGTTTCGCATACAAATATGTACTATTGTGTTACAACTGCCTACAACATTCAGTCCAGTAATGAAGAACAGGCTAGTAGCCTAGGAGCAACAGGCTATGTGTAAGTGTACTCTACAATGTTCACACAATGACAAAATGACCTAATAATATGTTTCCCAGAACATATCCCTATCGTTAAGCAACACATGACCGTAATTCCCTGCAACAGTTTTACTCAGAGTAAAAAACTGTAAGTCAACTAAATATGACTGACATGACTTTACGTGGCTTACAACAGTGCTTTGTATAGAATGTTTTTTTAAAAATATTGAATAAATAAACGCACCAAACTGAATACACTCAAGCTTCCAATATAAGTTCAAAGTGACAACAACATATATCCAGTTTCCTGAAATCTAAAGACCTAAGCATCACAGATTTTCTCCTGCTCCCTCATTTCTCAAGCTGGTGCTTATGTCCTTCAGTTTCTGTCTTCTCAGTAGACCCTCTGAATCCATCCACTTCTCCCTATCTTCACTATCACCACCTGAGATCCATCACTTCATCTGTCACAGCTGGAGTCCTACCTCCAGTCTGCTCCTTCCAATCCACTCCCCACACAGTAGCAAGAGCGATTGTTTAAAAATGCAATCATGTCATTTTCCTTCATTGACCTCAGGATAAAGTGCAAATGCTTTATACACTTTCATGATTTTGACTCGATTTCCTTTCCAGTCTCATTTCTCGCCACTCCCATCTTTCTATTCGTGCTCCCATCACAGAAAATAGTTTACACTTTCTAAATGTGTTATGTTCCCCTTTTCCTTTAGATCTTAGCATATTCTGCTACCTCTGCCTGGACATTCTTCTTCGGCTACTTCTTTCTTATTATGTAGATCTCAGCTTAGATGCTTTTTTTTTTTTTTTTTTTAAGAGATGGGGGTCTCACTATGTTTCCCACATTGAACTTCAACTCCTGGGCTCAAGCAATCCTCCCGTCTCAGTCTCCCCAGTAGCTGGGACTACAGGTGTGTACCACCATGCCTGGCTAGAAGTAATTTTGGCCAAAAACCCTAGATTAGCCAAAGTTAACTTTTGTGACTCCCCTATATGTACACCTATACTTATCCCATTTGTTTTCTATCATGCTGTATTATAACTGTCTATTCACCAGTCTTGACTTTGAGAACTGAGATATGTTTACTGTCTATGTATCTCAGTATTTGACACATAACAAGTACTCAATAAATAGTTATTGTACACACAAATAACTTGATTCTCACCTTTCTCTCCTGGTTTTTTCCAATTTGTCTTTTAGAATCATAATTTCTTTGTTGAGAGCAAGTTGCTGACCTTCTGAATCATGCAGTTCTTTCTTCAGATTTTTAATTTCATTTGCATGTATTAATTCTCTTTTAGATAACTCTTCTTCATAAAAGATGCTTTTCTTTTCCAAATCAGTCTTTAATTTGGTTATCTCTTGCTGATGTTCTATACTGCATACTCCTGGTAAGTAACCGATTTGCTTTTGCTATGGAAGTAATAAAATATTAGTTCATCTACAAGAATAATAAAATATCAAATAATAACTTTATAATATAAAGAAGTGTTCTTATAACACTATTTTTTATACATCATCATACAAAAATAAAAAGCTTTCTGTATTAAGGCTATTAACTTTTTTCCTGCCCTAAGTTGCAAAATTTTCCTCAGTTTACATTTCTTTATAGTCTTTGCTGTTATTTTTTAAAAGTCTTCTTCACATAAAGATTTATATATTCATCAGAATTTTCTGCCAGGACGTCTTGTTTTACATTTAAATTTCTAATTTATTTAGAATTATTGTTGGTGTATGGAGTGAAGGAAAAAAATCTAATTGCATCTTATATCTGATGAGGAACTGATAAAAAGTTATAAGCACATTTGTGTCTTTAAAAACTAAAATGGGGAAGAGAATGACAGAGCTGGAATGTACAAATGCAAAGAGAGGGAGCTTTTACAACAGTCCTATGAGAAATGGCAAAGGTCTAACTAACACCTCCTTTATATACATGCTAAAAAAAAAGTTAGGCTCTTCACTTCTAGGCAGGACATTAAGAAGGAAGAGAGGGCAGGGAGCAGTGGCTTACACCTATAATCCCAGCACTGTGGTAGGCCAAGGTGGGAGGATTGCTTGAGCCCAGGAGTGCAAGACCAGTCTGGGCAATATAGTGAGACCTCTCATCTCTACAAAAAGTTAGCTGGGCATAGTGGCTCATGCCTGTAATCCCAGCTTACTTGGGAGGCTAAGGCAGGAGGATTGCTTGAGCCCAGGAGTTTGAGGCTGTAGTAAGCCATGGTCATGCCACTGCACTTCAGCCTGGGTGACAGAGTGAGACTCCAATGTAAAAAAAAAAGAGTACTCTTAAAAGGCTGCTTACACCTGTAATCCCACTTTGGGAAGCTAAGGTGAGAGGACTGCTTGAGGCCAAGAGTTTAAGATCTGCCTAGGCAACATAGCAAGACCTCTACAAAATAACAACAAAAAAAATTAGCTGGGTGTGGTGTTGTGTGCCTGTAGTTCCAGCTACTCAGGAGGCTGAGGTGGAAGGATTGCCTGAGCCTAGGAGGTAGAGGCTGTAGTGAGCTATGATCCTGCCACTATGCTCCAGGCTGGGAGACAAAGTTAGATCCCAAATCAAAAAAAGGAGAGAAATTGGATGGAAATCTACTTTTTGAGAAATTAGGCTGAAACAGCTCTCTCATTAATAAGAGAGAAAAGAAAATGAAAAGTACAAAGGTTCTCCCAGGTACTGCCTGGAGGGCAAACAGAAACATATACCAGACTACAGATAATAATTGGAAGATTTCCTGAGTTTTGTACCTTTCCAAAGATCATTCATTTGTAATATCTTATCTGTTTCCCTAAGTTATCATCAATTAAACTTTTAAAACTAAAGAACCCATGGGCTTATGTTTAGTGAAAACAGGAATCAGGATCTGGAGGTCACTGTATTATTTTTTGAAGCCAATCATAAAGGCAGAAAAAGTAGTAAGAGTCATTGATTTAAAGTCAAAAGAAAAAATACACTGGCTGCTTCTCTTTTTAAGCATATAAGCTAAAAAGAACAAAGGAATCAATGTGGGCCCGAGATAAAGCTCTGGGTGTCCACTGCAATATTCAATCATTTCTTTAAAAAATAATTTTCATGTGCCAGATGCAAATTGTCCAATAATTTATGAAGCAGCCTGGTATGCAAAACCCTGGAAGAGCCAGAGCAAGTCAGATTCTTGTTTTTAAGTTTTGCTATGAAAATAATGCCTAAATTGACATCTGCCGCACTGACCACTGACTCAATTTTTCTAGTCGCCTAAAGAAAAGAACACTTTTAGTTTGATTTCTGCTTAGTTTTGTATGACTGTTGGAATGGCAGCAGCAAGCACAAGAAGTCTCAAGGAAAACGATCCTTGAAATCAAAATCTAACCAAGATACCACCAATTAAAGTTACAGATTGTGTATCACTTACTGATAAGAATGTGAAAAGCCAAATAAAACAAGCCAATAGGCTGGGCATGGTGGCTCATGCCTGTAATCCCAGCACTCTGAGAGGCCAAGGCAGGACGACTGCTAGAGGCCAGGAGTTTGAGGCCAGCCTAGGCAACGCAGTGAGAACTTATTTCTACAAAAATTAAAAAAAAAATTAGCCAGGCGTGGTGGCACATGCCTGTAGTCCCAGTTACTCGAGAGGCTGCAGTGAGTTATGATTGTGCCACTGCACTCCAGCCTGGGCAACAGAGTGAAACTCCAACTCAAAAATAAAACAATAACAACAAAAAATAAACAAAACCCAAAAGAAAAAACAAACAAAACTAAACTATATGTAAAAAAAAAAAAAGTACACCCTACCACAAAATAATAGGGTAATTTATTGTTAGCAAATAATAAATATGCAAAACATACATTATTTTAATGGACTAAATTCACAAATCCAAATGACAATCTCAGCAGGTACCCTTGCCAAAAAGTATTTGATATAATTCAGTAATAATGTCAAATAGTGTCCCAAGTCCCATAGTAAAACCATAAAAAAGAGTATAATTGTTTTAATTTTTAAAAGATCCATTTTGAGATATCAGAAAAAATAATACTTAATGGTGAAACATCAGAAGCACACAGTAAGTCTAAAACTAATATCAACAAAAAGGATTTATTCCATGATCATTCTTTGATAACATTAATTTCAGATATTATCTCTAACCAACACGTAAAATAGTCAAATAAATATTGTTCACTCTTAAAATACAAATAAATCTACTTAAAAGTATCAGAATAGAGTTGAGTAAAACAATAGCAGATAAAATAAACATAAATAATACTCTAGATATTAAAGTAGCAATAAATATACTTAAAATGTCATTGTTAATAGCAAAAAGAATCAAAAAATACCACATACAGGCTGGGCATGGTGGCTCAAGCCTGTAACCTCAGCACTTTAGGAGGCTGAGTTGAGAGAATTGCCTGAGCCCAGGGGCTCAAGTCCAGCCTGGGCAACTTGGTGAGACCTTGTCTCTACAATATATCAAAAAATTAGCCAGGCACGGTAGCACGCGCCTGTAGTTCTGGCTATTTGGAAGGCTGAGGCAGAAGGATTGCCTGAGTCCAACAGGTCAATACTGGGGTGGCTGTGAGCACGCCACTGCACTTTAGTCTAGGCAACAGAGTAGACTCTGACTCAAACCACCCCCCAAACAAAAAAAGACATGCTATTATACACAAGCATATGAAATATAACACTAGAGAGAAATTTCTCCAATTTATATGAAAAATTAAAAGTCCTGATAAAAAATATTTTAAAAATTTGAAACAACACAGAAAAATACCAAGTACTTAAAGAGAAGATTAAGCTGTGTGCGGTGGTTTATGCCTGTAATCCCAGTAGTCTGTGAGACACAGGCGAGAGGATCACCTGAGTCCAGCAGGTTGAGGCTGCAGTGGCCATCAGTGTGCCAAGGCACTCCAGCTTGAGTGACAAAGTGAAATTCCAACTCAAAAAATAAAAGAAAATGGGTTTTTTTTTTTAAAGAAGGAAGATTAAATGTATATGTATTCAATATTTTTCAAAGTCCCTTCCATGCAATTCTAATAAAAAATTCTTTTTTAATGTGGGGACAGAAGGGGATGGCAACAAATGTCTCTAGTCTACGGGCAAGAATAGATAAAAACACCAAAGGGAAATGTGGGGAAAAATACCTTTCAAATATTAAAACACACTATAACTCTTCAATGAAGTGTCACTGTAATAGGTCTCCTCTTCAAAATAATTTAATTAAAATATAAGACATCTTTCAATGGGGAAGGCAGTGATTAGTTAATAAATAGAACTGGAATCACCAGCTAGCAATAAAAAAAAATGACTCTGTGTCACAGCATTCAGAAAAACAACTTCCAAGTACATTAAAGAATTCAATATTTTTAAATTCCACAGACACATCCAAGAGAAAACAGAATAGAATACTTATTGAAACTCTGGGAAAAGAAGCAGCAGCCAAGTTTTGAAGCAATAGAAGCAATTCCTTTGGCCACTCACATTTGCAAAGATTTGTGGCATTTATCAAGTGCCTTAAACTAATCACTAATTTCATTTCTAAGAAAATGAGAGAAAAAGTAGTGTACAATGATGTTCATGACAATTATAATATCGCAAAAATAAAAAACAAGGTCAACATTTAATAGCAGAGAATTAGCTATGTGGAAATTCTTGAACTGTTTATAATCACTAAAATTAAGTGTGTGACAATTTGGCAATCAGCAAAAATGCTTATTATACTACTAAATGAAAAATGTAAGTGTTATGGGCTGAATTATGCCCCCTCCTGCTCAAATTCATACGTTGAAGCCCAAATCCACCAGCACTTCAAAATGTGACCTTATTTAAAAATAGGGTATTTTAGAGATAATTAGATTAAAATGAGGTCACTGGGGTGCACCCTAATCCAACATGACTGTGTCCTTATAAAAAAGAGAAATCTAGACGTAGAGACACACACAGGGAGAACTCCAAGTAAACATGAGAGCAGAGATTGGGGTGATGCATTTATAAGCCAAGCAATGCCAAAGACTGCCAGCAAACCACCGAAAGCCAACCAGGCCAATATCTTAATTTTGAACTTCTAGCCTCCAGAACTGAAACAATAAAACTGTTTTCTAAGTCATCTACTTTGTGGTACTTTTTAACAGCAGTCCTAACAAACTAACATGATAGGGTTATAAAAGAAAAAACCTCTAGTAACATATGATAACAATTACAAGGTTATTTAAAATTTTTTAAAAATAGAATTCACATACCATACAACTTACTCATTTAAAGTATAAAATTCAGTTACTTTTGCTTATTGGTATATTACATTATTAATTTTAAGTGGTAAAATATATAACACATTTTTCCATTTTAACCATTTTATGTGTACAATAGCATTAAGTTAGCAATGTTGCTAAACATCACCAATGTGTATTTCCAAAACTTTTTCATCATCTCAAAGGAAAACTCTGTAACCATTAAGAATTAATTTCCTGTTCCCTCCTCCATTCAGATGCTTGTAGTCTCTACCTTCTGTCCCTAGAATTTGTCTATTTTTGATATTTCATTTAAGTGGAATCATACAGTATTTGTCCTTTTGTATCTGGCTTCTTTCACTAAGCATAATGTTTTCAAAATGTAGCTATTATAGCATGTATCACAACTTCATTCTTTTTTATAGATGAATGATATTCACATATCTTTGGGAGTGAATACACACACACACACACACACACACACACACACACACACACACCTCACAGTGCTAAAAAAAATGTAAACACATTTTAAGAGCTGTTATCTATGTATTAGTTTTTGAGGTTGAACTGAATTATGGTAGCAATGTGTAGTATGATATTCGCTCAACCATGTTTCCTCCACTTTCTTTGACTGTTCTGCCTGTTGCATGGTGACACTAACATTCATTTGAGGTACACCATCTTTTGACCAAATATCATAATTAAAACGTGTATTTTTTTTGGCACCCCCTGTATATATATACACATCACATCTTGTTTATGCATCTGTTGATGGATACTTAGGATGTTTCCACCTTTTGGCTATTATAATAATGCTTCAATGAACACTGATGTAATATATCTATTAGAGTTCCTGTGTTCAAATATTTGGGGCATATACTAAGGAGTGGAATTGCTGAGTCATATGTAGTTCTATGTTTGACTTTTTGAAAAACCAAATTGTTTTCAAAAGTGACTGCATCATTTTATAATTCCATTAGTAGTGCTAAAAGGGTTTCTACTTATTTTCTGTTTCTTTTTAAATTTCAGACATCCTAGTAGCTATAAAGTAGTATCTTGTGTTGGTTTCAATATGCATTTCCTTAATGACCAATGAGATTGAACATCTTTTCATGTGCCTATTGGCCATTTGTATACCTACTTTGGAAAATTTCTAAGTCCTATGTCCATCTTTTGATTGGGTTGTTTGTTTTTTTTGTTGAGTTGTAGGAGTTCTTTACATAATTTGGATGTGAAACTTTTTTCAGTATACATTTTGCAAATATTTTCTTGCATTCTTTAGGTTGTCTTTTCACTTTCTTAATAATGTTCTTTGATAAAATATATACAAGTTTTTATATTGATAAAGTTTAACTTATCTATTTTTTCTTTCTTTGCTTAGTCTTTCAGTGTCATTTATAAGAAACCACTACAAAATACAAGGTCTTGTGAGAGAGCTTTATAGTTGTAGCTCTATGATTTTGAGTGTGGATCCAATTTTAGTTGATTTTTATACATGTTGTGAGGACGGTGACAAACTTCATTCTTTTGCATATGGATATCAAGTTGTCCCAGCATATCTGCTATAAAGACTATTCTTTCCCCACTGAATGGAGTTAGTACATCTGTCAAAAAACAATTGGCCACAGACACATGGATTTATTTCTGGACTCAATTATATTTCACTGGTCTGCATGACTATCCTTATGACAGCACACACTGGTTTTGTTGTTGTTGTTTTCTCATTGTTGGGTCTGTTTCTTTCTTTCTTTTTTTTTTTTTTTTTTTGAGTTGGAGTCTCACTCTGTCGCCCAGACTGGAGTGCAGTGACTGCTCCCGCCCACCGCAGCCTTGACCTGCTGGGCTCCGGCGATCCTTCCGCCTCAGCCTTCCAAGTAGCTGGAACTACAGGCGCACGCTACTACCCAGCTAATTTTTTGATTTATTGTAGAGATGAGGTCTCACCAAGTTGCCCAGGCGGGTCTTGAACCTGCGGGCTCAGGCAATCCACTCACCTCAGCTTCCCAAGGCGCGGGATTACAGGCTGAGCCACCGAGCCCGGCTTGTTGGGTGTATTTCTAATGATTTTTTTCATTGCTGACTTTAAGTGAGAGTCTTCCAACTCTGTCTCTGTTTTTCACAACTGTGGTGACTGTTCAAGACTTTTACAATTCCATATGCATTTGAGAATCAGCTTTTCCATTTCTACCCATAAACATGAATTATCTTTCCATTTATTCAGGTCTTCTTTAATTCCTTTCAGCAATGTTCTGCCATTTTTGATGTAAAAATCTTTAACTCCCTTGGTTAAATGTGTTCCAAGGTATTTTATTCTTTCAGGTGTAATTGTAAATAGAATTGTTTTCTTAACTTCCTTTGTAGATTGTTTATTGCTGGCTTGTAGAAACATAACAAATTTTTGTGTGCTAAACTTGCTCTGCAACTCTGTTGGATTTTTAAATAAGCTCTACTTATTGTGTATTCTTTGAGATTTTATGTATATAAAATCTGTGAATAGAGATTAATTTCACTTTGTCCTTTCCAATTTGCATGTCTTATATTTCTTTTTTTTTTTTTAAGGCTTAAAATGTATTTTAATAAGTTGATGCTCATTACTGCTCCATTTCTCAAAAAACTCCAAATTTAAGATATTAGGGACAAATCAAACATGGTACACCAATAAAAAAAAAATGCACAGCACAACTACCTAAGATAGGCAAATCTAAGAGCTACTGTCAGACCTTTAGCATACAGCAACCCTGTTCCCAAGATAGTATTAGGCCTATCAAGAAAAGCTATGAACAGTAACATCATAGACACAAAAGGGCCATTCCTGGGTTGTCCTTACCCAAGAAAAAGATGGAGGCAAGTTAACACAAGATTTTTTTTAAAGATATACTAAAATGAAAATCTCTAGGAGAAAATGTCTTCCTTGGGACATAAAGGGGTAATATATGGGATATAACAGAACCGTATGTTGCCTGTGACCTCTGTGGACGTTTGCCTGAATTCTCACCTGGGAGTGAATTGAACAATGGGGCTAAGGTCATTGGGGGAGGTTTGGTTTTTGTGGTTTATGTGGCAGTGTCTCTGGGGCTGGGGGAAGGTGTAAGGATAAGGAAGCAAAACAGGAAGGACAAAAAACGGAATGATCAAGATTAATGAGGGTCCAACTAGATCCATTTTGCCATGGTTCCCCCAGACTCTCAACAATCACATTTGAGACTTCAGGAATGCACCACATAAGTGATTAAACAATACATCACACAGAACCGATTTGTTAAATACCACCCCTCTCTTGCCCTTTGCCTCTAGTATACTCCCTAGATGTTGGGAGCCAACATCTATAGCTACATGGCTGAGGCCTGTAAAGGCCCATCTGGAAGATCGCTCCTGACATAGGATATCAGTTATACCTATGATATTGGCGTGTGATTGGTGACCAGTGTGCATACATGGCAGTAAAACTTATAAGTGAATCTCAGTACACTTGATGGAAGGTGCATGGCGGAATTGTTTCTCTGTCTTTCTAAGTTTTACTTCTTTCTAGATATTTTTTAACTTCTATTTCCTGGTAGACTGGGTAGTCAGTTCTTGTTCCCGAAAGCTGTTTCCCCTAGGGCTAAGATTAGAAACTAAATTACCATGATAGTTTTGTTGCCCTGCCCCTAGCCAGGCAGAACGTTTTCTTTTGTTTCGTTAATTACCGAAACTCTGTCTGCTTCAGCCCATGGCCGCCATCTTGGCAAACCTGCATTTCCTTGTTCAACAGTGTGACAGCTACTATTTGATTTTTAGAGTAGACTTGTTAGGATAAAATATATACATATATACTCATAGTTGCATAAATTTATGCTTGCTGTTTTGTTTCCTTTTGCTACATTATTCAAGTGTAATAGTTACTATACGATTTATAAAACAATTAACGATAAGGTATTAGCTTAATAGGATATAGCATAGTATTAAAGTCCAATAACTAGATCATATAAAAATTAAAGTTTAGACATATGAAACATATGAATTATAGTAAAGTTTGGTAGTTTAAGAATAAGTTTTAACTGAGTTATAAGGCATTACGTTAAATCATAATAGGATAATAGTATAACTGACAGTTAAGTCATTTAACTAAACTTATAGATTATAGTATAGTGTTAAGTTGATAATATTAATTGTTAAAAATATTGGGAATCAGTGAACTTGGATTGAACCTAGAGTTAACTCAGAAAGTTTTTTGTATTAATCAGGGTATAGAGCAAAGAGTATAATATGAATGATTCATTGAACATTATGGAAAACACTTTGAACGATTTGTATTGAAATTGTGCACCTGTGACCTTAATGTAAGCACGGCAGGCATCATGGAATTCGAATTGTTTGCTTGGAAATTGCAGATCTCGTGGTGGTCTTGTGATGCATAGTTTGTAAAGCACGAAACTTGTACGCCCCCAGTGAGTGATTATCACATTGCTGGAGGGTATAGAAAATGGTATATAAGTTGGAAAATGTTT